>NC_139957.1:43387261-43439761 GCF_963454915.1 Gymnoscopelus microlampas | reverse complement strand
TGTCAAATAATTGTAGTGGAGTAAAAGTGCAATATTTGCTTCTGAGATGTAGTGGAGTAGAAGTAAAAGAAAATGGGAAATACTCCAGTAAAGTAAAACATCCTCAAAAGTGTGAGTTAACTTGAGTTAATGTACTTAGTTACTTTACACCACTGCCAGACAGAGACGGTATGCAGAATGACTTCACATGCAAAGAATGGAGAGCAGTTCAGATGAGACACAGGACAGGACAGGGGAAGCTATTAGTATTCAGATTGGGGGCAATGCAAATCCTTAACCCCTATTTTGGCTGCGTGACAAATACGAATTGTTTATCAGTCGCCTGTAAACAGTGGCGTGCGTGCGCGCGTGCGTGCGTGCGTGCGTGTGTCATCGGTTATGACGGTTCATTTATAATGTATGCATCTTAATTAAAGGAGCTACACCATGAATTTAAAAAATAATAATAATATTTGATATCATATTGTTTATGTCCCTCAAACGTTTTTCAAAAGGTTTGAGCCTAAATCAAGCCTCAGATATACACATTCCAACTAACTTCTCTCTGGCTTATAAAGCACTTTCACCTGCAATACCACATTGTCCTGTTTGGCACGGGGCGCTATTGAGCCAGTTTGTATGCATGTTATGTCCTGGTTCTGTGTGGAAAAAGTAAAAAAATAAAAAATTAAAAAATTAAAAAAAATGAAAAATGGGGATTTTTTTTTTGTTAGAACTGAAAAACGGGAGGAATTGTTCCCAGACGTGACGTAGGATGGGGGAACAAATCTGACGGACTGTTTTCAGACCAATTTACATAAAAACCACACATAGCCTATGAAAGCCTGCATGCTCGAAGTCGGGTATTTGTTGGAACAGAAGAGAGGTGGGGGAGACCAAAAACACACAAAAATGAAGAAAAAGTTAAAATTCATGGTGTAGACCCTTTAAAGACCTGCTTCCCCCAAGAAATCTGCTTTTGTTTGGTGAAATGTCTCTGTGAAGTTTACCTGGGAAAACCTGCTAGTGCCGTATTTCCAGAGCATTAATATCGAGTTGTACAAGGTCAGCACTCAGTGAAAGCAGAATGCAGGGCAACGTAACCCAGATGAGTTGTAACGTCACTCACTATCACTCACATTAACTACAGAGACACCTATGTACCTGTCCAACTACTTCACTAACGTTAAAGACACACACAAGCACCACCAGAGACGGCGCTTGTGTGTAAAAGAGCACCTATCTGCAACCTGTGACTGGGGGTCCCTGTATAAAGTGTAAACACCAGAGTTTTTGTCATGCTACTAGTATAGATGATGTCTGACATATTATTGCATGTCTTTAAATGTTTCGATGAATTGAATACACAGGAGCACAATGGAAACAAGCCCTCATGAACACCCCCCCCCCACACACGCACGCACGCACGCACGCACACACACACACACACACACACACACACACACACACACACACACACACACACACACACACACACACACCTCTGTTACAAGTAAAAGGCCTGCATTCATTCACATGAGTTGTTTTTCATGATGTTGAAACCAAATAGTATATTATACTTATAATTAAAGGAGGAGTTCACCCAAAAAATGACTTATTTTCTATCAATTACACACCCCATGAAGCCTTGATTTCATGGATTTATTTTTGTTTTTGTGACATTCCTAAGACAATAATTCTATTTCCGGTAGGAGACACAAATAATCTACTTTGTGTCTACTACCGGATACATTATTAGCCGGTAGGAGACGGGAATCAAATTATTAGCTTAGGAATGCGACAAAAACAAAAAAGAATCCATGGATTCAAGGCTTCATAGTGCGTGCAATTGATAGAAAATAAGTATTTTTTTGGGGTGAACTCCTCCTTTAACTGTTTCAATTATTCAAATGTGTCGGTGTGGTTTATAACACATTATTCTGTGACGTGACAAACTGAGAATACGTATACTGGCTTTAAAGAGCTGGGGAGACGGGGAGACCTCTGTTACTGAACAAACACTATACAGCAATGACTACTATCAAGAGTACAGAGCTATTTAACAGTTAATAAATAAAACATATATTCCTTGATCTCATGCTAGTGAGTGCCACTGTGTTCTGAGTGGGTTTGATCTCATTTTATCCGCCGGCACCTTGTTTGACAGCGCTGTGCCGTCAAAAATCTCATTTCAAACATGAAACTAGCTTGCTTAACGCTCATACAATAGCCCTGATGTATGATCTGCCATCTTCCTGCCTATGGGCTTAGTGTTGTATAGCGGCATGATGAATGTGTTAGAGGACGTGCTCGTATGTTCCCTGTCAACTATATGTCTGTGCCGTGCATAACTACGCTGGATACATTGGAACACGTGGTTCTTTATTTCCACATTTCCCCAAAAGTAACAGTTTTAGACTTACAAGGCACACATTATGGACATGGACAGGCACGGTTGTTAAAACTTGATATGTACATACATTAAGGAACATAATAGGAAGATGGATTCACAGAGAAGCTTGCGCTTACTGTTATGGCAATATCAGGGGATGTGATATCCTACTATAATTCTAGTAACCTCACGGACGGTGGTTGCTGTCTTGGGTCGACTCTTGATCAAACTGCGCATGCGTCGTTGCCAGGTTTCACGAGAGAAACAAGCAGCAAGTTCTATGAAAACAAGGCCAAACGAAACGAACCCTACAAGCAACGAGGTCTATGAAAAGAAGGCCAAACGAAGCGCCTTCACACATATACCTTGCCTCTTGGAAAACAGCCAATCTACAAGCTCACAACGCGTCCCCACACCCACCTGCACTTTCACAACCAACGCCAAAACACACTACCACCAATATTGGCCCTAAACCGCTTACAGTAGGCCGACATGGCAACAACACCCACGCTGCCAGTGAGCTTAGCCTGATACCACACCATAGACCCCGCCCACTCTTTCAGTGCGAGTGCATTCTTACGGCCGATCTGGATATACACACCAGACTTTTCAAAGCGAGCGTATGCGTGGTGCGTACAGCGCGTTTGTTTAGATCCAATTGATTATCAATGATAGCGGCTACACCAGGCGTGCGGATACGCGAGTCCCCCATACGCAGACTTTTAAAATAGGACTGGATCTAAAAGTGTGCGTGTGCGTCGTGTGTGCGAAAAAAGTCTGGTGTGTGCCGGCAGTACGGATCTCTGTGTGTGTGTGTGTGTGTGTGTGTGTGTGTGTGTGTGTGTGTGTGTGTGTGTGTCGCCCCAAAACTTGGGTCCGCGGCCTTATATGCGTGGACACGCACGCGCGCATGCACGTTGAGGAGGCACGTGTCACAATGTACATTATTTGTGTTTGCGCGACGCCCGTGTGTGTTCGCCACGGGCCACGGGCCGCATGGATGTACCGTGGTGTGTGTGTGTGTGTGTGTGTGTGTGTGTGTGTGTGTGTGTGTGTGTGTGTGTATGTGTGTGTGTGTGTGTGTGTGTGTGTGTGTGTGTGTGTGTGTGTGTGTGTTTGTGCGCGTGTGTGTGTGTTGGCGACGGCCGACGGGGTGTTTGTGTGTTTTCTGTGCCTCCACGACGGAATGTGCGTGTATGTGTGTACACACTACACTATTGGTTCTCAAAGTGGGGTCCGGGGACCCCCAGGGGTCCCTGAGGGAGTTCCAGGGGGTCCCCAGCTAAATGATAGATTAGGCACCAAATGGACCCTTATGGGTCTGTAACTCTGAGAGTGTACAAATGGAACCAAATGGACCCTAACGGGTCCATTTGGTTCCATTTGTGCACTCTCAGAGTTAAATTAACATAGATTTTACGATATAAATTGGGGTCCAAGAGATAGAAATGCCATTAAATGGGGGTCCGTAGCCCTAATGCATGTCAAACTGGGGGTCCTTCAAAATAAAATGGTTGAGATTCATTGCTAGAGCCGTAAAAAAAATCTTCTCTTATGGGGGTCCCTGGCATATCTTTTCAAATGGGGGTCTGCGGGCTAACAAGTGTCAATTTGGGGGTCCTTGACATGAAAATGTTTGAGAACCACTGCACTACACAGTACAAACTCACTTTCGATCCCTGATAAACTGTCTGTTCTCAGCGCATAAGCCAAACTGCACACTTTGGGTGCTCATATCACCCTACGGGTATGGTCTAGTATTATAATATACAGACAGACTGACAGAATCAGACATTGTGTGTTTGTGATACAGGACTACCAGGGTATGTAATATGTTATAATATGTATATATATATAGACAGACAGATGGTGTGTTGCTGATGGGGGAAAGACATCGAAGAACGTCAAACATGAGTTATTATTATTGTTCATAGGGAGAACATGAGACAAGCAACGAGAGAGAGAGAGAGAGAGAGAGAGAGAGAGTGTGAGTGAGTGAGTGAGTGAGTGAGTGAGTGAGTGAGTGAGTGAGTGAGTGAGTGAGTGAGTGAGTGACATACAGAGAGAGAGACAAAAATACAGACAAACGGAGAGAGAGAGAGAGAGAGAGAGAGAGAGAGAGAGAGAGAGAGAGAGAGAGAGAGAGAGTGTGTGTGTGTGTGTCAAGGACGGGCAGAGCAGGGGAAGAGATCAGATCAATGTCATGGGAAAGACGTATAAGCAACATGATCCTTGCATCCGCAGTATCTCCATGTTCAGGTGCTTATCCTTTGTAATCCAAAGCCAACCAGCTATACTGCTCATTAACCATGCTATTTCATTGATTATGCAAAAGAGATAAAAAACATTATAAAGATGGCTAGCATAACATCATTATAGCTGCGTATAAGGTTCTTCTCTCTTTGAGGACTCAATAAGCCTGGCTCATAATGGATAGGTTGAGATGTTTTTTTATGCTAACATGGGTCTATTTATCATGCATGCATACAGTACATGATAATACATACATACAGTACATACAGTACATACAGTACATACAGTACATAGCCTACATACATACATACATATATACATGCTTGTTTGTTTGTCTAAGTTACAAATTAGCTTTTGTTGAATTCATATTAATTCCCATTTTCAAACATCAAAAAATCAAATGTTGTGGTAACTCTGCGGGAGTTATTCTCCCATAGGGAAAAAAATGTATTTCATTCATTTCATCCTCCAATTATCCATCAGTCATGGCAGCCAGTTCGCACCTGAGGTTGTGAGGGAGTTCTGACTGCTCCAGACCATACTGAATAACTGCTAGCTTGCATAATGTCTTAAGACTAGGACTCAAGTCCATGATGTATATGTCATTATTTTGCACGTCAGAATGACTCAGGCCACACTTACACATCCATTCTTCATATACAACATATCCACCGAAAAGGACGAGACGATTTCCCACCATGCAACAGCAGCCCTCTGTCATCCAAAAAGGGTCATTCACCTTGGGCTTAACCTCCTTCCAGGAGAAGGTCTCTGGACTGAATTTCCACAAATAAGTGCAGGGCGAGTACCCATCATCGTCATCGTCGTTCCAGTTCGCTTCACCAAATATGTACAGCTCTCCATCGTAGGCAAAGGCTGAATGCCAACCATATCTTGGAGGAATCCGTGCAGAAGGTGTTTTCAGCCAGCAGTTGGTCTCCGTGTCAAACATACCGATGAAGAAGTCCCTCATGTCTAGGCCCCTATATACAAACATCTTTGTCCCGATGACGGTGGCAGAGTGGCGTGATGAAGCAGGTAGCGTAGTGCCTCTGGTGTTAATTAAAGACCAGACCATGGTGGTGGTGTCCAGCTTGTAGATGTCATTAGTGCGTCTATCCCGGGTATCTCCTCCGTAGACATACATGACCTTTCCCAAGACACAGGCCGAGTGGCACCACCTCGCCTCTGGAACGGTCCCGGAAACCTTGCGATTGAGCCATCTGTGGGTGTCAACGTCAAACACATCAAGGAAGTTGTTGCGAGGTTCAAGATCATTCTGTCTTCCCCAGATGTAGATGACATCTTCAATCAGCACACCAGTGTGGTTCCTGCTGTGCCTGAGGGAAACCTCAAGGAGACATTCTCCTCTTGGGGGCAACGTCGTCCATCTCAGAGACACTGTGTTGAAGACGTACACGTTGATCTGATCTTCTGGATGTTCCCTATCGCAACCTACAAAGGCGTACAATTCGGGTCCAACTGCTACAGCAACATCGGGGTTGATATTTGGGGCTCCTCGCAGCTTCACAGTACAGCGCAACATTTGACACACCAGCACCAGCAACACTGCTTAAAATCGGATTTGCACTGTCTTGCTCTGTAGAACAGTCTCAATGCAGGCGCTACCACTTACATTGGAGGCCAGTCTCTGACATCAGTACTATGATGTCAGTAGGGTACCGTCATAGAATTTCCATATTTGGGCAAAGTTTCAGCCCAAAAATCGACCATATACAGGTCAGTTTTGGGAGATGAATAAGCACCAAGGATTTGACAGTGTATATTGGGCTTCCAGTACAGTTTAGTTCAGTGATTCTCAAACTGAAGGATCCTCAGTTTGATAGGCGTTTATTTATTTTTTGTCTCCGCCAGGAGACTATGTTTTTGTTCTCGTCCTTCCGTGTGTCCACCAAGCTAACATTGGTCAAGCTTCACGTGACACGTGACAATATGTTGAAAGGGTGTGCTTTGATTGGCTAGCGAGACGCATGATGAAATAGAGACCTATAAATAGGTGTGTCACTTCCAAAGACTATTTATGTCTTTGGAAGTGAGGTAAGACACACCTATCCATCAGCCAAGCTAACATTGGTCAAGTGACACGTGACAATATGTAATATTGACAGGATTAATGGAGAGTATATTTTCCTCTCCGTCCGTCTCTGTATGTGTCCGTCTGAGAACACCCAACATTGTGTGTGTGCAATCTCCGCCTCCCGGCCATTCTGGTTTGGCGGAGATAATTATTTCTCATGTCTACTGTGAGCAGTGTGTCCGTCTCAGCCAAGATAACATTGGTCAAGTGATACGTGACAATATGTAATATAAATAGGTAAGGCAGGATTAATCAGGAACAGTACTGGCAGAGACCTGTGCTCTGAGGAGCACATTTTATTTTTATTTTCCATCTCTGGGACTACAATTTACACGGACAAATGGAAGTGCTCCTATTCTTAACACATTGGCTGCCAGAATTATTCATTTATTTTCTACAGTAGACTGCCAGACTTTTTCAATGAAAAAAAAAAGTACTCAGGAGCCGAGATACAGAATTTTTAAGTTTTAAGTTAACAAGGAAGTGGATGGGAGTCTAAATCTTCGAAAACTCATACCTCCTTGGTCTTTGGGTCAAATTGAAAAAAAAAAAAAAACATTTATTTTTTCAAAATAAAACGCAGATCTGCGCCTTTGGCAGCCTGCGTTCTAAGGACTCAATAGAACGCAGATTTGCGTTTTTGGCAGCCAATGTGTTAAATGTTACACCGCGGGCAGCAAACTATACTCATAATGTTGTGCATTCAACCCCAGAATAGAATAGAATTAAATACAATGTAATTAGAATCACATTGGTGCAACTAGAAGACAGGTTGCAGTAAATACCACACACAAGGACGGAAAGTGCCAGCTTCCTCTCTCGGATTTCAAGAGGTGTAGTTGCAGACTCTATATAGCATTCAGACATTGAGGAATAGTTGTCTGGCTACGCGAGACTAGCCGGTGCCTGGCGGGCACAGGTCTAGAGATCTTTAGGACCTCAACGGAAACAAGTCCGCAAGGACTTTTTTGGGCGGACCTTTTAGACAAAAGTATTATAAATGTAATTGTGATGTTTTACATTGTTTGCCTAATAACATTTTCAATCAATCAATCAATCAATCAATGTACTGCACAGCACAGGAGGGACCAGGCCTGGAATTTTGTCATTTTAGGGTCAAGGCCACTTGGCCTTTGGTGTTGTAATTTTTTTTGAGGATACAAAGGCCAAATGTCAGGGCAGGAAGGCCATCAAATAAAACAAGATTTGAGTCCATTGAAATAATTAATTGAATTTAAGGGTTAAGGATGGTTTTAGATTTAATATGTAGACTATCTGCAGTGAAATAAATAAATCAAGGTATTTATATTGTATCCATGCTCAGCCCTGCACCACTCAAAGTCACTGGATTGGTTTAAAGATGGGGACTCAGGGGAGTTAAGAATTCAGAATCTCAATAAAATATAATGACAAGAAATAGACAGAGGAGAAAGTGGTTCAGTCAGCTGGGGCCAGTGGTGTCTTCTAGGTTTTTTCGGAGGGCACACTATAATAATTCCCTCCCACACGCACAGCACGTGCACGTGCACGTCCACGTCCACATGCACACGCGTGCAAGGTCGCCCAATGAAATGACTGCACTGTTGAAGTTAATGTGTGAATTACTTCAAACTCAAGACAATAGCCACATATAAGCCTTCACCTCAGATTTGGTTGGTTGGTTCTGGCCGTCAAGGCCCCTGTGGTCTCAGGGCATGCCATTTTTCTGAGGGGCACACGGCCAAACTGAGGGGCAACAACGACCATGGCCTTCGTGGCCTCCCTGAAATTCCTGCCCTGATTGCGACACATTGTGAGCTTGTAGATCGGCTATTTTCAATTAGCCAATTCATAGGATTAAAGTGCTCATGTGGCCCAATAGTTGTTTCTTTTGGGCTTGTTTTCCTAGACCTGGTTGCTTATTTCTCTCACAAAATATGGCAACACTTCAACATAAATGTATCGACTTATTTAGCTGACAAGCGACCAAGAGAAGAGAAGGGAACACAAAGTAGAAGTCTGCACTATAGTACTGAGTCTGTGTGTTAAGAGGGACAGCTATGGATTCACATGCCTACTTAACGACCAACGAGGAATATCTACTGACTGGACTGCTAACATTACAGTTGTGTGTCTGTGATGAGATCACGGCCGGCCTGCGACCAAAACAAATGGTGAGTTATGAACAGAACTGACTATGACTGGAGGTGGTCAACGTGGCCAACGTGAAATTTTGCAAAGACACCCGACTTCATAATTTGAGGGCAAAAATAATAATTCAATATAGCTATACGGGGCCAGACATGGAAACCGGAGAGAGAGAGAGAGTAATGGAAACTGGAGAGAGAGAGAGAGAGAGAGAGAGAGAGAGAGAGAGAGAGAGAGAGAGAGAGAGAGAGAGAGAGAGAGAGAGAGAGAGAGATGGAAACTAGAGAGAGAGAGAGAGAGAGAGAGAGAGAGAGAGAGAGAGAGAGAGAGAGAGAGAGAGAGAGAGACATGGAAACTGTTTTCACTGTGTGAAATAATGTAAAGTATACATGATTTGAACCCTGCAAAATGTACCCTTCAACCATAATGACATCCACAGGTTTTATAGCAATTGTTCAAATTAGGCCCAAATGTCAAATGTTCAGATCAGGTATACTTTATTTATACCTTATTTCAGAACATTTTCCAAAGCATGCAGGCTTCTCATTGGATACAGGATAGGCGGGCACTAGGAACATCTAGGCACCTCCATGTAAAATTGGCTATTTTGTCCAAAATGTCCAAAAGTATACATGAGGTGGTAGGCTACATCATTATCAGACTTAATGTTATCCTTGAGTCTCTTGTTTATGCCCCAAAACGGCAGGATATACATGTTTTGTAGCATTTTGTAGCAAGTGTAGAAATATTAGACCTTAATTGTCGAATGTTCTAATCATTACTTTAGACCATTTTTCCAAATCGTCCACTTGCTAAACTAGTGGCCTATATCATTTTTTGAGGAAAATTATATGTTTGCTAAGTCAGCTCCTCATGACACTGGCCACCTCTGATGAAATGGCCTATCTCCTAATTGAAAAGGACCATGCTGTTCCCTCCCCTTTTCAGTATAATAGCTTATCTCCCCAGTGTGACTTGTGAATTGTTTTGGCCTAAGTCACATGTTTTTGTCACATGATTTTGTATAAAACTTAACCTCAGTAAAACTATGCCTGAACCTAACCTTATTCCTAAACTTTACCTCAGTAAAACTATGCCTAAACCTAACCTTATTCCTAAACTTAACCTCAGTAAAACTATGCTTAACCTAACCTTATTCCTAAACTTAACCTGAGTAAAACTATGCCTAATAACCTAACCTTATTCCTAAACTTAACCTCAGTAAACCTATGCCTAAACCTAACGTTATTCCTAAACTTTACCTCAGTAAAACTATGCTTAAACCTAACCTTATTCCCAAATGTAACTTCAGTAAACCTATGGCTAAACCAAACCTTATTCCTAAACGTAACCTCAGTAAAACTATGTCTAAACCTAACCTTATTCCTAAACTTAACCTCAGTAAAACTATGCCTAAACCTAACCTTATTCCTAAACTTAACCTCAGTAAAACTATGCCTGAACCTAACCTTATTCCTAAACCTATCCTCAGTAAAACTATGCCTGAACCTAACCTTATTCCTAAACTTAACCTGAGTAAAACTATGCCTAATAACCTAACCTTATTCCTAAACTTAACCTCAGTAAACCTATGCCTAAACCTAACCTTATTCCTAAACTTTACCTCAGTAAAACTATGCTTAAACCTAACCTTATTCCCAAATGTAACTTCAGTAAACCTATGGCTAAACCAAACCTTATTCCTAAACGTAACCTCAGTAAAACTATGCCTAAACCTAACCTTATTCCTAAACTTAACCTCAGTAAAACTATGCTTAACCTAACCTTATTCCTAAACTTAACCTCAGTAAAACTATGCCTAAACCTAACCTTATTCCTAAACATAACCTCAGTAAAACTATGCCTAACCTAACCTTATTCCTAAACTTAACCTCAGTAAAACTATGCCTAACCTAACCTTATTCCTAAACTTAACCTCAGTAAAACTATGCCTAAACCTAACCTTATTCCTAAACATAACCTCAGTAAAACTATGCCTAACCTAACCTCCTAAACTTAACCTCAGTAAAACTATGCCTAACCTAACCTTATTCCTAAACTTAACCTCAGTAAAACTATGCCTAAACCTAACCTTATTCCTAAACATAACCTCAGTAAAACTATGCCTAACCTAACCTTATTCCTAAACTTAACCTCAGTAAAACTATGCCTAACCTAACCTTATTCCTAAACATAACCTCAGTAAAACTATGCCTAACCTAACCTTATTCCTAAACTTAACCTCAGTAAAACTATGCCTAACCTAACCTCCTAAACTTAACCTCAGTAAAACAAATACAAGAACTACTGGGGCCGAGTGTTCCGCGAACAAAAAGGAAAGGGTTTGACTAGGTTGTTGTACCGACCGTTACCATCCACATAACTGCATTTAGCACCTTTTTTATTTATAGTGTGAGATATGATCTACTGAGCAACAAAGAGGAAGTTGATGTTCAAACTAACCACTTCTACATTTTAGCCATACTTCTCTCTTTTTTTTATCTATTTGTCATCCGTTTCCTTTCCTTCCAGAGAGTGAAAACCCCCAACAGTGAGTAGTATTAAAATATGAGATATGTGTATAAGGCTGTGCAAATTACTGTATGGTTTGTAAAACAGCTATAAGTGTTTCCCAAACAATGGGTCAGGACCCTTTTTGGGTCAAGCAAACATTTGTATGGGTTAGGTTTCCTACAATGTTTTAAAAACAATAATTCAAAAGATTTTAAAAATTGAAAAAGTCACATTTCTTAAGAACAAAATCTAATATTCTTTTCAAAATGAATTTCTGAAATGTTTAAACAAATCAAAAAAAATTCCAAACAAACATTTAAAAAACGCTTACGAAATAGTGAAAATAGCAGATATCAGCTCACAAGCTTGTGAGCTGGTATAGATATATAGATAGTTGCACTATTAAATAGGATTGAAGTGGTACTGGTATCAACTCTTAAAGTACTAAAGTAGAAAGTACTCATTATGCAGAATGTGAAATTTCACAAATTTTCAAATATGTAAATATATTATTTATTATACATTTTATATATTTTCAAACACACACACACACACACACACACACACACACACACACACACACACACACACACACACACACACACACACACACACACACACACACACACACACACACACACACACACACACACACACACACACACACGTACAAGTAAAAGTATCACCATTTCTGCAACACAACAGACTTAAAACTCATTCACATCTAACTGTGTGAAGGCCACAGCAAAAGTCACACGTTATGCTAAATGAAGTGACCAACATCACCATAGACACATACAGTAATACTGAACCGTGAAAAAAAGGAAGTACAATGACATGTTCTTAATTATATTATATAATATATATTTTAATATTCATGTTTTACTATCAGTGAAATCGTAATGTTTTTTGGCAATTATGTTGGGGGCCCACTTGCACTACCCTCACGGCCTACCAGTGGGCCCCAGCCCACAGGTTGAGAACCACTGCTAATTAGCACAGTGTGAATGATGCACATATATTCGACAACATGACTCAATGCAAGGGAAAGAAAGATAGATAGATAGATAGATAGATAGATAGATAGATAGATAGATAGATAGATAGATAGATAGATAGATAGATTCCTACCTTGAGCTGTCTTCTTCCATGTATCGGCGTCACATCGTCCAACTCTGTGTCGTGCGGTCGGTCACGCCTCTGGTCACACTCGGACGGTGGTTCTCAACCAGTGGTCGGGGGAACACCAGTGGTCCTTGAGGGGGTTCCAGGTGGTCCCCAGCTAAAAGACGGAGAGAGCTGGTAACCAAATGGACCCTTATTAGATCTTTATCTCTTGAGTGTCTCAAGAGTTAAATTATTGTTAAATATCTTACTTTACAAGAAGTCACACAATTAGAGAATGTAGAAGAATTGTTATTTTATCAACGTTTGCCTGTTATATCTCCTATTGGTACCAACATCAATACAACATGGATGGAATTGTGGACAAAATCTCATCCAACGACAACGACATATTATAAGTTTTGGGTCTGAGTGTCTAAATGTCATCAAACGGTGGTTCTGTGGCTCAAATGTCTAGTAAATAATGGACCTGGATATGAAAAGGGTTTAAAAACACTGCTCTAGGAAGAGACCCTCCTCTGAAGGTGGTCTGTACAGGAGACATGGTGGTGATTATGTCTGTTGATTAAGCACAACTCCTTCTAAACAGGGGTGGAAAAAGTACTCAAATTCTTTACTTAAAAGGTAGGTTAAGTGATTTGCAATTACTCAAATAATTGCAAAATGGGTCTATGTTCGTTACTATAGAGTGTCCTGTCCATATAAGGATTCTCCCATGTCTCTCCAGCTCTTTATTAAACAGAAAATGCATTTTCAGTGCTCTCTCCTGATTGGCTTAAAATGTGTCACCTACCTGAAAATGTGCTTATATTCTGTTTACTAAAGAGCTGGAGAAACCCCTGTGACCGAACAAACGCTCTGTAGCAATGATTACTATCAGAATATAGTAGGTACCTTTTTAACAATAAAACAATAAAATATCACTTACCCTACCTTTAAGTAAAAGTACCAATACTGCAATATAGAAATACTCCGTTAGAAGTCCGGAATTCAAAATTTACTTGAGTAAAAGTACAAAATATAGTAGTAAATAGTAAAAATCAGAATATACTTTAAGTACCAAAAGTAAAAGTACTAAAATATTTGAAAATAGCAGATCTACAAGCTCACAACGCGTCGCGACGCGTTGTGAGCTTGTAGATATAGATATATATAGGTATAAAATAGGGCTGAAGTGGTTAATGTATGTTTCATAATATAATAAATTATAACTGAAAAGTAGGCTAACTAGTATTTATATAGGAATTATAGGCATTATATAGGAAAACATGCCCTAATTTGCATATCTAAATACACAATTTTTCAGAATTTCAGAAAACTTGTAATACGATAAATCATTGTCTTCACAGTTTCATTATGATAACTATTTTTTAAATGTGATTTTTTTCATGTCATGTAAGTATGGGGAAAATAAAACGTGTGATAACCATGAAAAAGCTACCCCTGTGGAAAGGTTATCATAAATGTATGTACTTATATTGACCCTATGAACAATTTAATATAGGTATGGTTTTGCCCACTCTTTCGGTAATGAAATCTTGTCTGGCTCATGGACTAATGGAACAGAGCTACATAGAGCCTGTATATTGCATAGAGGCTACACAGGCTGATGCTAAGCAGCTAACTGTAGCAGCTATTAGCTCACCTGTTGAGAAACATCCTCTCATTTAGAAACAACACTCATGAAGATTAATGAACTTCTCCTTCAAACTGTCACACTGTGACTCAGTAAGCATTACTGACACATAATAATATACTCCACACTTCAATGAGGAGGAACATTACATTAAGAGTCGTTTGTTTGACTGTTTACTAGTAACAAACAAACAGAGCCTGTATCAAACACCCTGTCAGCAGCGGGGGGGAGGGGCGTGGTGGAAGAGCTGGAGAATTTAAAGAGCCCGCCGGCTGCCTGTGTTGCCAGATAGTGCGAGAGAAACATGCGGCCAGGGTCTAAGAAAACAGGCCCAAAAGAAGACTATTTGAAAATAGCCAAACTGCAATATTGTTGCCTAATACACATTTTAACAGCACAAATCTTGTATGGGAGGAGGGGGGGTCGTCCATTGCACAAATCCTTTTCAGATGGGGGACAGATACATATTAATTTGGCATGAAAAACATTTGAGAACTACTGATTTAAACAGTAGGAAGCAAGCCTAAATAAGCAACTACACTTTAGAGATAATATAGCCGACAACACTGTTCTGCAGCTTGCTTCTAGGGAGTATCTGACTATTATAACAGTGGTAATATTAAGTTTAAATGGTTTCAAAGCCCCAAATCACAAGTAGGACTGCATCTGAGAAACTAGTAGTCAGGAATAAACACAACTTGCAAGAGAACATGAAGGAAACAGATGGTACTGTATTCACCTTATTCTTGGCCCTTCTCCAGGGTATATGTTCTCTTCCAGTGGCGTGCACAGACATTTTGAGGGGCAGGTGCTCAAGTAAATTATACTTTTTTTTTTGTTTACTTGGTATGCTCTTTTTTTCCTATACCACCTATACCTCTTTGCCAAAAATAGCCGATCTACAAGTAGATTGTAGATCTGCTATTTTTGGCTAAAGTTCTCCTCAGAAAAGGGATGCTAGGTTTCGAGTGGTTATGGTAAAAAGAAAAATCATATCACATAAAGATTTGGCGGACCCCCTGTAGTAACTCTGAGGACCCCCTAGGGGTCCCGGACCCCCTGTTGAAGACCCCTGCTGTAAACTGGGCACACTTCAAAAGGGCACTTCTGGTCAAGAGGGCAAAGGGCAGGTGCTCTAGCACCACCTAGAGTCTATCTGTGCACGTCCCTGTTCTCTTCCTCCCTAGTAGGCTACTGCAGGTGTAATGCAGGTAATCAGTAGTGTTGCCAGATGCTAAGTTTAACCCCTTTACATCAGTTTTAACACGCCACATCGCAACGCGTTGTGAGCTTGTAGATCTTCTATTTTCAAAATTATATTTCAAATATTTCTTTAACAATACCCACATTGTTCAACTATTTAGCTGCTTTTTCAAAGGTTCCCCCCCCCCATGGTATCTGTTTTTGGGAGGTGCAACCGCCCCTATATGTGAGGTTTGGACATCGATCCAATTTGCACCCCCCCAACCCTGCGCTGTGATTGGCCACCAGTGTACCCCCCTAACCCTGCACCGTGATTGGCCACCATGACTCTATTCAGGACTATGATTGGCTAGAAACACATGACACATGTGCATAGCCATATAAATAGGACTATGCACTTAAAAAAAACACTTTTTTTTAAAGTCACTTCCATCACTGTGATGACCACTGTGACCACACCGCCCACTTCACACTGGGTGTGATTTTTAGTATTTTTGTGAAATTTCATGTTGAAATAACAAAGAAGATTACCTAAATTTGCCATGCATTGTGGTACTTTAATATATTTTGATGAGAAATATTTTTCTTGGAATTTATTATATCGGGTAAAATATACCCAACGTTAGTAATGGCATGACAATTTTCAACATGAGTGTTCTAGGGTTAAATAGATCTCAGGTAACACTTCTACCTGGGCTTGAATCCAGACCGAGTATAGACAATTATTTGTTTACAAACATTGGACGCACAAGTGACTGTTTCATGTAATCAATTATATGAAACATTGGAGCCTTGTACGGAGCTTCTCCCATATTCCTCCCCCCCCAATATTCTTTTGGGCTCTCTCCTTTATATATATATATATATATATATATATATATATATATATATATATATATATATATATTGATCATGTACATTTTAACTATACAAACTATAGGATGCCAAGTCACCAAAGAACCTGGCATCTGTCTACATACTGTAACATGCTGTCTAAATTACATTTGAACCTTTGCATAAGCCTGAAAGGTCTTCAAGGCTACGGGCTGAGGTGGAGTCTAAAGAGGTGAGTCTTCAGTAAGGCGGACGATTGGGAGTGAGTCTGCAGTTCTAAACAAGGGAAGTTCCACTCCCAACTCAAAATGCTTCATCATCAGAGTATGAAACGGTTTTAACACTAAAAAAGAGGAATTTCCATGTTCAACTCAAAAAGATTTATCATCAGAGTATAAAATGCTAGTGGTGTAAAGTAATTAAGTACATTTACTCAAGTACTGTACTTAAGTAGATTTTTGAGGTACGTTTACATTACTGGAGTATTTCCAATTGTCTATACTTTTACTTTTACTCCAGAGCTTGTATATCTGCTATTTTCAAACATTTTGGTGGGTAGTCTTTCTTTTATTTATCTTTGCCAATAACATGCTGAATTCATGTATATACATATTTTTTTTTTGTTGGTTGGTTTATTTTTTAATTATTTTGTATTTGTTTTAGTTTTTTTTGTTGCTTGTAGGTTTGCTTCTGAAGGTAACAGTGTGTACCTAATTGATTTGAGGTTTGCCATTAAACTGAGTCTATTTGGTTAATTCAGGTTGAGGTGGAGTCCAGTCGATCAAATAAATCAATGATTCAAATCAATTAATGAATCAATCAATCAATTCAATTTCAACCTCAATTTATAACAAACTTTTTTGTCGCACCACCATTTTAGGGTAAAGGTGGGTGAAATTCTTGTTTGTGCTGGCTCTTAACATTGCAGTCAGAGGAAGAGTAAGAATTGGACAGCGAGAAAGACATATAAAGGAAGGAAATATAGAGGAAGCTGGTTCTGGAGTTGCTCATTATTCTTCACTAAAGCCTCCTTTTCTCCAGCCAGTCCCTGTCTCTCCTTCAACCACTTCTCCTCTTCCGTTGACCAATAAGAATCTTTGATTCTCAGTTCTTCCTGGGTGAGGGCCAGTTGGGTCTGCAGTAGAGCAGTTGTACAATCAAAATCATCCTTTACTCCATTTAGTCCCTCGCTCTTCTTCCTCCATTTCTCCACCTCCATTATCCAAAGAGTCTCTCTGGTTCTCAGTTCTTCCTGGATGAGGTGCAGTTCATCCTGGAGCTGCCCGTTCTTCTCAACCAAAGCCTCATTTTCCCCAGATAATCCTTGTCTCTCCTTCCCCCATTTCTCCTGCTCCACTGCCCACTGAGCATTTTTCCCTCTCATGGTTTCCAGGTCTTCCTCGGTGACCCAGGTGACATTTTTGGTTCTCAAATCTTCCAGGCAGAGATCCAGTTGCCTCTTCAGTCGCCCATTCTTCTCAACCAAAGCCTCATTTTCCCCAGATAATCCTTGTCTCTCCTTCCCCCATTTTTCCTGCTCCACTACCCACTGAGCATTTTTCCTTCTCATGGCTTCCAGTTCTTCCTTGGTGAGGTCCAGTTGCTCCTGGAGTCCTGCGACAGATTCCTTTTCCGTTACCCAGGTAACATCTTTGGTTCTCAGTTCTTCCAGGATGAGGTCCAGTTGGTCCTGGAGTAGCTCGTTCTTCTTAACCAAAACCTCCTTGTCTCCAACTAGACCCCGTCTCTCATCCCCCCATTCCTCCACCTCCACTGACCGATGAATCCCTTTGGTTCTCAGTTCTTCCTGGATGAGGCCCAGCTGCTTAAGCAGCTGCCCGTTCTGCTCGAGCAAAGCCTCCTTTTCCCCAGCAACCCCCTTTCTTTCCTCCCCCCATTTCTCAGCCTCTATTGACCAATAAGCATCTTTGGTTTTCAGTTCTTCCTGGATGAGTTCCAGTTGGTCGAGGAGATGCTCATACTTCTCAGCCAAATCTGCGGAGAAAACCAGTTGCTCCTGGAGTTGCAGATTTGTTTTTACCACTGCCTCTTTGTCTGCAGGTAGTCCCTTCCTTTCCATCCTCAGTCTCTCCACCTCTACTGACCAATGACAAATCTCTTCCAGAGTTTCACCCAGTTCATCCTGGAGCTGCCCGTTCTTCTCAACCAAAGCCTCATTTTCCACAGATAATCCTTGTCTCTCCTTCACCCATTTCTCCTGCTCCACTGCCCACTGAGCATTTTTCGTTCTCATGGTTTCCAGTTCTTCCTTGGTGAGGTCCAGTTGCTCCTGGAGTAGCAGATCCGTAGATTCCTTTTCCGTTATCCTCAGTTCTTCCAGGCAGAGATCCAGTTGCTTCTTCAGTCGCCCATTCTTCTCAACCAAAGCCTCATTTTGCAGTTGCAGTTGGTTCTTAACTTGTCTTCTAGTCCAACGATCCATTTCTCCAGCTAGACTCCAACTCATTCTCTAGGAAACTCTCCAACTGAAGTAAGTTCAGCTTCAGATACTCCAACACAGAACCACTACATCTATACTGAGAAAGCACTCGGTTATATACCGTACCATGATGACGTGACGGGGAAACGCCCATATCCATATGTGGAGTTTCCTCATCGGCCACGCCCCCAAATATGGAGGATGTTGCGTCGGACCCAAATGCATCAGTCCATGACGCCAGAACCAAATGTGTGTCAGTCCATGATAGTAGACCCAACATGCTTAGTTGGTTGGAGTAAAGACCAGTTGTGTTTGAGTAGAACTTAACCAGATGTCTTGCCCGTGTGATCCAGACCAGTGGTTCCCAGACTGGGGGTCGGGAGATGATTAGCTTAATGTGCAACATTGTTTTCTCACTCAACAGTAAACAAACCAACATACAGTAAATGTGTATACAGGGTACCTGCACATTTCTAAAGTTAAAATTGAATGACTACTAAGACTTAATACAAAATTGGCCAAATTGTCAAATATTAAGAAAGAGGAAAACATCGTGAAAATAGCTGATCTACAAGTTGTGAACTAGTCGATATTGTCACAATATTTATCCGTGGAACCGAGTCAAACTAAATGCAATGCCTACAATTCCAAGTGCTTGTCAGGGTGGGGGGTCCCCAGTTCAAATATGATTATTTTGGGGGGTCACGGCATGAAAAGTTTGGGAATCAATGATCTAGAGACGATTTTGATATCTCTGCTGAGGTTCCAGAGGTCTTTGATGTCGTTAGGAGAGGGTCTATTGCTGCAAATTACACTCAAACACAAATGATTAAACTGTACTTTTACTGGAAGTTCGGGCTGCTGTGTGGCCCTCGCGTCTAGAGTTTGACACCTACGTGCCAACGCTGATGTGACTAATATGCCCATATATGGAGATCTGTAAGTCTGTCAGTCCTTGTCCCTTTTATTCCCTGTCATCTCTGACAGTAAAGACCCCCAAATTGATATATATTTTGCCTTGGAACCCCATATGAAAAGTTGTTGTGCCAGGCCCAGGCCATCCATTGTTTTGTTTTTGTTTGGTAAAGTGACCTAAGTTATTAAGAGACATTTTGTTTTTAAAGGGATTGTAGGGAACATTAAGCCTAAATTTAAAAAATATTGATATATATATATATTTTGTATTTTCTCCCCTCTATCAGCCACTATATAATGATGCTGGGGTGTTTTCCTTCATTGAAACACAGCCCTCTTTCTGAAATCCGTATTTTCCCTAATGTTTATGTGTTATATGTTTATGTCCGGGACGTAAATTAACGCACGCATGTGCTCGTCCGTGCCCGTATGAACGTTTTACTTTCGGTTTTAAAACGCTCTCAAACTTCGTTTTTGAGGCACCGAATTTACTTTTAAGATAGCGTGTGGATAGAATGTAGTTGTTTAACTTCATATGTGGTCAATTTATCATTAAAGAGCCTATTTAAAAATAAAAATTCAGAGAACCAGCAGGGCAGGCATTTCCGCATATTGTATCCCAATAAAGCAACCTGTTTGGGGCACGGTTCCTTGAAATGTACCCTTGCTCTATGGAACTCCCTCCTGCGTCACCCCCTGGTGGTCGGGGAAAAGAACTGCTGGAGTGGCGGTGTTTGTTTAGTTCTGAACTTCCCTACTATCCCTTTAAGAAGTTTCAAATATTCCACTTTTCCCCCCATATATATGTATTTTTTTCTACAAGATCTACAAGCTCGTAATGGGTTGTGAGCTTGTAGATCAGCTATTTTGAATAACCAAAAGTATAAAACATAGTTAAAGTCTTAAAAATGATTTTGATGCTAAATTAACTAATTTTGCTAGGGACCCCCTGGACATTCTTGAATGACCCCTGGGAGTCCCCGGACCCGACTTTGTGAACCATGTAATGGTGTCCACACACTCAATCCAGACCACACTAGCTGGCTCCTTTCAGCTTGGCCGGATTAATGATTTATTGTAAAGAAAAACTGTTTCAGACTTTCAGAGTTCTGCAGTGAACTTGTCTGGTCACACATACAAAAATACTTATCACATTGCAGATTCAAATATTGTATCTGCTTTTGCCACAAACAACCTTTATTTTTGTATTTCTTTCTTTTTATTTTTTTCGTTGTGAACCATTACTACAACAGACCACCCAACTAATTAGGTTGAAGTCTGAGGGTAACAGTGTGCACCTAATTGAGCTGCATTGAAGATTGCCATTGACCAATGACTTTTGTTCCCAGTTCATCCAGGTTGAGGCGGAGTCAATCAATCCAACTTAATTGTCGCGTCACAGTTACAAGGTAAAAGTGGGGGAATGTGTTGTTTTTGACACAGCTCTCAAAATTGAAGTCAAAGGAATAATAAAAATAGAGAAGCGAGAATAAAATACAGAGGAAGGAAATATAGCGGAAGTTGGTTTTTCAGTTGCCCAACATTCTTAACCAAAGCCTCCTTTTCTCCAGCTAGTCCCTGTGTCTCCTTCAACCACTTCTCCTCCTCCACTGACCAATGAAAATCTTTGATTCTCAGTTCTTCCTGGGTAATGTCCAGTTGTGTCTGCAGTTGCCCATTCCTCTCAACCAAAGCCTTGTTTTCTTCAGCTAATCCCTGGCTCTCCTTCAACCACTTCTCCTCCTCCATTGACCAATGACAACCTTTGATTCTCAGTTCTTCCTGGGTAAGGTCCAGTTGGGTCTGCAGTTGCCCATTCCTCTCAGCCAACCCATCCTTTTCTCCAGCTAGTCCCTGGAACTCATTCAAGTCCCAGTCAAGTCTCATTGGCTCCATCGACCAATGAGATCCTTTGAATCCTTCCTGGACCAGGTGCATTCTGCGGTGCTTCTGCGGTTGGAAACTCTCCTCATGGATGAGGTCCAGTTGGGTCTGCAGGTGCCCATTCTTCTCAGCCAAACCCTCATTTTCCCCAGCTAGCCGCTCTACCTCCTCTAACAATTCCTCCGCCTCCTCCTCCTTTAACCAACGAGAATATTTGGTTCTCAATTCTTCCTGGTGCAGGTCCAGTTGCAAAATCTTATCAACCAAAGCCTCCGTTTCTCCAGCTAATGCCTGTCTCTCCTTCAACCATTTCTCCTTTTCTTCAGCTAATGCCTGTCTCTCCTTCAACCATTTCTCCTTTTCCACAGCTAATGCCTGTCTCTCCTTCAACCATTTCTCCTCCTTCATTAACAAATAAGTGTCTTTGTTCTTCAGTTCTTTGAACCAATGATCAGCTTCCTCCTGGATGACGTCCAGTTGGGTCTGCAGGTGCCTTTCTTCATTCTTCTCAGCCAAAACCTCATTTTCTCCAGCCAATCTCCCTACCTCCTCTAACAATTCCTCCTCCACCATAGCCAGTGTCTGTCTCTCTGTCAACCACTTATCCTGCTCCATTAACCAATAGGTGTCTTTGTTTGTCAGGTCTTCCTGGATGAGGTTCAGGTGGTTCTGGAGTTGCTCATTCTTCTCAGCCAAAGCATTGTTTTCTTCCATTTGTCCCCGTCTCTCCTTCTTCCATGTGTCCACATCCCTTAACCAAAGATCAGCCTGGACCTTAATTTCTTCCAGGGTGTCCAGCCGCTTCTGGAGCTGCCCGTTCTTCTCAACCAAAGCCTCATTTTCGTCAGCTAGTCCCTGTCGCTGCTTCAACCACTTTGTCTCCTCATGCAGCAAAAGTTGAGCTTTGCTCTTCATGTCTTCCATGGTATAGATCAGTTGGTTGTGCAGTCGCCCATTCTCCTCAACCAAAGACTCAGTTAGTGCCTGTATAAGCTCCCCCTGATCGTCCTGCGTCATTGACACATAAGCAGTTTTCAGTTCATTCAGGGCGTGGTGCAGTCGATTCCTAAGTCCAGTCCAAGCCTCCATTTCTCCAGCTAATCTGTCCCTGTCTTTACAAGACCTTCAAACTGAAGTAACTTCAGCTACTTCAATACACCCTGACACAGAAACTCTACACAGCTACGGTGGGAATGCACTCGATTATATACTGCACCATTAGACCTTTTCTGCTCGTGTCATCCTGACGATGCCACAAGTGAATCAGCCTTGTCCATATGTGGAGTTTCCACATTGGCCACGCCCAACTATGGAGGATATGATGTCAGACCCAAATGTGTCAGGGCATGACGGCAGATTAGTTGTGGGAGGTAAGCCGGTTAGTAGCTTGGAGTTAAGACTGTGTTATTATTATAAATTGATTAGAACTTAACCAGATGTCCTTCCCATGTGATCTAGAGACGATTTGGCTAACTCTAGTGGTGTTCCAGAGGTCTGCGATGTCGTTAGGAGAGGGTTGGTCGCTACAAATTGCACAAAAATACAAATTATGAAATTGTATTTTATATCTCTAATATAATTATGTAGGTCTTTTAGAATTGCTAAGTTAACGATTAGCATTAGTTTTACGTCTTTCAGTTATCAACATGTCTCCTAGACTACAAATTTGTTAACCACTTAAACCCGATTGAGCGGAGTCCATCAGGGCACTCTACACTAGTGTTCTTTCTGATTTCCCCACAGTAAGGATGCTGCTGCTCTTAAATGCTCATATTCTGTGGGGTGTGACGTAACACACATGTTACTTCCGGGCTGCCTACGATGGTGCAGTTTCCCCTGCCTCGCTGTTAAAGGGGAAGTTCACCAATTTTGCACCCTCATTCCGTTTTAAAGAAATTGAGAACGTAATGACATACATTGTTTTTATTTTCTTAAATTTTTTTAGGTACAAAAAAGGCCTTAAAAGTCGCTCACAACGCGTCGCAAAGCGACGTGTTGTGAGTGAAGATCGGCTATTTTCAAATAGACACAGTTTTAATAGGGCTGAAGTGGTTAATGTATGTTTTGTAACAATAATAAAACTCTACAAGTAACTAGTAACTTAAGTTTTCAAATAATTGTAGTGGAGTAAAAAGTGCAATATTTGTCCCTTAGATGTAGTGGAGTAGTAAAAGTATAAGTATAGAACATTGTAAATACTTCAGTAAAGTAAAAGGACCTTAAATGTGTACTTATAAGTACAGTACGAGTACAATGCACTTTATTGTCACATCAAAAATGCAGGGTAAAAGTGGGGAAAATTCTTGTTTTTGTGACGGCTCTCAACATTGCAGTCAAAGGAAGAGTAAAAATAGAGAAACGAGAATAAAATACAGAGGAAGGAAATATAGCAGAAGTTTGTTTTGCAGTTTCCCAACATTCTGAACCAAAGCCTCGTTTTCTCCCTGTCTCTCCTTCAACCACTTCAACTCCTCCACTGACCAATGACAACCTTTGATTCTCAGTTCTTCCTGGGTAAGGTCCAGTTGGGTCTGCAGTTGCCCATTCCTCTCAGCCAAACCCTCCTTTTCTCCAGCTAGTCTCTCTACCTCCTTCAGCCATGTATCCTGCTCCATTAACCGATGAGAACATTGGGTGTGCGATTCTTCCTGGATCAGGGTCTGCAGTTGCCAAATGTTATTTTGGCAAACGTCATGTATTCCAGCTAGTCCCTTCTTCTCAGCCAAACCCTCCTTTTCTCCAGCTAGTCTCTCTACCTCCTTCAACCATGCTTCATTCTCCGCAATCCAATGAGTGTCTTTGTTCCTCCAGTGTTCCTGGATGAGGTCCAGGTGGTGCTGGAGTTTTCCAGTCTTCTCAGCCAAAGCATTGTTTTCTTCCATTTGTTCCCATCTCTCCTCCTTCTCCCATTTGTCCACATCCCTTAAGCAAAGATCAGCCTGGACCTTCGTTTCTTCCAGGGTGTCCAGCCGCTTCTGGAGCTGCCCGTTCTTCTCGACCAAAGCCTCATTTTCGTCAGCTAGTCCCTGTCGCCTGTCTCCCATTTTCTCCTCCAAAAATTGCACTGCATCCCTTAACCACAGATCAGCGTCGATCTTCATTTCTTGAGAGACAGCGAGATCCCACTGCATTTCTTCCAGGGTGATGTCGGGCGTCTTGTGGGAGCTTCCCGTTCCTGTTGACCAAAGCCTCATTTTCTCCACGTTCTCAGTTATATAGGCTACCATTGTCTTGCTCACGGCACCCTGATTACGCCACGAGGAATCAGCCATGTCCATATGTGGAGTTTCCACATCGGCCACGCCCAAATACAGAGGATGTGATGTCTGACCCGAATGCATCAGTCCATGACGTCAGACCCAATTGTTTGTCAAGACCTAAGCTCAGTGGTGGAAAAAGTACTCAGATATTTTACTTACTGTAAGTAAACTCAGATATCTTACTTAAGTAAAAGGCGCAATACGACGATATAAAAATACTCTGTTACAAGTAAAAGGCCTGTGTTCAAAAAGTTACTTGAGTAACAGCCAGAGTTTTAACTAAAACTAAGATGAGAGAACATACTCCAGTTCTAGCTTCACTACACTGGCTAAAGCGGTTAATGTCAATTATACAACATACATTAACCACTTTAGCCCCATTTCATACCTAGGCTATTTCAAAATAGCAGATGTACAAGCTCACAACGCGTCGCGTTAATTCGGGACTTCTTGAAACAGAGTACTTCTACAATGCTGTATTGATACTTTTACTTAAGTCAAATATTTGAGTACTTTTTCCACCACTGGTCGGCTATAATTGTTTCAAAAAAAGCATGGGGGGGGGTGTCTGTGGCCAAATACAGATCAATGTGGGGGTCCTTGGCATGAAAAAGAGTTTGAGAACTATACTGATTTAAAAGAAGTGATCCTGTGCCAACAGTACTATAGTTGCTATGGAAACCGTTTTTTGCGAGTCAACCCTGGTTAAATGAAGCTGTGAACTATCACACACTGTGTGTGTGTGTGTGTGTGTGTGTGTGTGTGTGTGTGTGTGTGTGTGTGTGTGTGTGTGTGTGTGTGTGTGTGTGTGTGTGTGTGTGAGAGAGAGAGATATGTGCACTTTCTTTCCTAATTAGCATTGCATCGTGGTAACACAGCGTGACTGCCCCTGCTTCTGACCGTGTGTGTGTGTGTGTGTGTGTGTGTGTGTGTGTGTGTGTGTGTGTGTGTGTGTGTGTGTGTGTGTGTGTGTGTGTGTGTGTGTGTGTGTGTGTGCGTGCGTGCGTGCGTGCGTGCGTGTGCAAATGTTTCATGAAGCGAAGGAAAATTAAGGTAGAAGTGCTGGAAAACAGCAGTGATGGCACTGATGGGTACCCAGATATTGCTTGTAAAAGTACCAACAAATATTCACAAGTAAAAGGCCTGCATTCAAAATATGACTTGAGTATTTTTTTCCTTTTTTTTATGTGTCAAACTTCTTTAAAAATAGCCGTAGTAGCATACATGTGTTGGGCATAAGCGCTTATGTTTTGTATTAGTACTATAAATATGTAAATTAACTAAGCTGTCAAATAACTGTGGTGGAGTAAAACATGCAATATTTGTAGTGGGATAGAATACATAATGTGCAACAGAAAATGAAATGGTAAGGACAAATGTACCTCAGAATTACACAGTGCAGCCGTGTTAATTTGAACAGCAAATGTTGATTTAGTTTCAGTCATAGTCTTTTGAATAAAATTCAATTTAGTCTTAGTCATAGTTTAGTCATCAATTCAATTCATTTTTATCAAAGTGTCAAATCACAACAAGTTGTCTCCAGACTCTTTACATGTACAGAAGAGACCCGGCATTCACCTGAGCAAGCAATGTTTATGGCAGTGGCAACCATGCAGGGGCGTCATGGCCATTCACTGTGCGTACGACGCCACATTCATACCCCCCACTTTTTGATTTTTTGATAATAAATCGGTAAAATCAGGCAAACATAAGAATTAAATAACCTAACCCTAACCCTAAAACCGAAATAAAGCAACCAAAACACCGGAAAAAACCTAACAAACTAACAAAATCCGCCCAAAAAAACGTTTTTTTTTTTAAAGACAAAATGTGTTTACATTTGACAGTTACAAATGTTCGCTGGAAAAAAATGATATTCAAAAATGTGTACAAAATTTCACGATAAAAAAAAAATAGCAGATCTACAAGCTCATAGCGCGGCAATCGGTTCCGCGCTATGAGCTTGTATATCTGCTATTAAGGGGTAAGGGGTATAGTCCACCGAAAGTCCATCCCCCCCACCTTCTGAGAGCCCGTGACGTCCCTGGTGGCAACGGAAAATGTCATCTGAAATCTTTCAGTTTTAGTCTAGTTTTAGTTGACTAAATATCATAGGATTTAAGTTGACTTAAATCTACAGTTGATTTAGTCGACTAAAATATATTTTGGCGGTGCCTTGATGGCGTCGTAATGCCTGATTCACCAACACAGTCTCACTCCCAAGAAGGCACATATGGCCTTTTGGTCAGTTCTGACCAAAAGGCAATATGTGCCTTCTTGGGAGTGAGACTGCGTTGGATTCACCATACTTAGCTGTTTGCCGAAACTAGCCGATCTACACAACGTCTGCGACGCATTGTGAGCTTTTAGATCTGCATCCATATATGGATGCGTGGATATGCGTGGATTACATACATGCACACAGACAGACAGACAGACAGACAGACAGACAGACAGACAGACATACATTTGGTGCATTAATTGTAAGATGTTTTTTAAAGGAACAGTTATGGACACACATACAGGGTTTCCTCCCGACACAAACGATATGCTGGTTTTATCTGTGACTGAATGTGCATGGTAACTATCATCTCCTTATACATTATTCATACCTGACCAGCACAAAGCACAGAGGGGCCTGGCCTGATGTTATACTGGCTTTTATATCGTTATCCTC
Organism: Gymnoscopelus microlampas; assembly: GCF_963454915.1. NCBI lineage: Eukaryota > Metazoa > Chordata > Actinopteri > Myctophiformes > Myctophidae > Gymnoscopelus > Gymnoscopelus microlampas. The sequence goes on along the minus strand of NC_139957.1, from coordinate 43,412,424 downwards.
TTTTTAAATTAGTGTTGCCCTACTACTCATTCTCTACCCTCTAGCCTGTATTTGTTTAATCTTTACTGCAGTGCTGCTATGAACACTGCATTTCATCTATCCGTCCTTTTGTCTGTCTGTCCAATCTATATCTATCTATGTCTGTCTGTCTGTCTGTCTGTCTAATCTATCTATAGATATATTAGACAGACAGACAGACAGACAGACAGATAGATGGACATTATGACCATCTATCTGTCTGTCTGTCTGTCTGTCTGTCTGTCTGTCTGTCTGTCTGTCTGTCTGTCTGTCTGTCTGTCTGTCTGTCTGTCTGTTTGTCTGTCCGTCTGTCTGTCTAATCTATCTATGTCCTTCTATGTCTGTCTGTCTAATCTATCTATATGTCCATCTATATGTCTGGCCGTCTGTCTGTCTAATCTATCTATATGGGTTACATGGCGGCTTTCCGACATGTCGCCTTTCCGACGTTAACGAACCCTATACCTAAACCTCACCCTAACCCTAACCGCACGCGGAAGCCACTAGTCGGAGTGGCGAGATGTCGGCGTGGAAGACGGTTACCATCTATATGTACGTCTATCTGTCCATCCGTCTGTCTGTCTAATATCCGTCTGTCCGTCCGTCTATACGTCCGTCTATACGTTTCATTCAATAGGTTCAATTACTAGGTTATGTTTATTCCCTCCCCCCCCCGCCTTCTCCGACAGTGTGATGAAAACTTTGTGAGGCTATTCTGTCAACAGTGAAAACTTTGGTAACATAAATTGTCTGAGGAGTCTACAAACACCTCTACCCCCAATCTAGTGACAGTGTATAAAAACAAACTGTCGCAATAAATAGCACAAAACATACCTCCATGACAAATGTCCAACTGTCCGATATCCACGTTTGAAATATCCACACTAGATGTACACAATCTTGCTCCAGCGGCTTGAGACAGCTGTGATCAATTCCATCAGATTACTGATCGGGGGAGGGGGAGAGGGATCAGCTGTCAGAAGAGTATGGAGTATGAAAGGTGTCTTGACAACAAGGCCACAATCTTCTTATGGGTCATAAGAAGATTGTAGCATGTACAATTGTAGCATGTAGCTCCCTTTCGGAGTGAAAAGATTATACTTCTGGCAAGCTGTATGTCCTCATGCTGATAATGCTCAATAGAACCTTATCACAAGCATTTCAGATGAGTAGCCTGATAGAAAAGTAGGGGCAACTTTGACGGACATGTTAGGGATTTGAACCCACAACCAGTTCAACCGTAAGTGAGAATCATACCCCTAGAACAACGAACCCCGTCATGTTAGAGGGTAGACTCTGTGGTGTTGATGCACACATGCCTTTATTGACCACATATTGTGTGTAGAGGGAGAGGACCTCATGTACAGATTGAAGTGATAGGTATCTCATTGTTAAATCGACACTCCCAGTCAATCCAATAGCCATTGTTTGCGCCCGAAGTGAGACTCTTAATCTCAGGGTTGTGGGTTCGAGCCCAATATCAGGCGCAGACACAGGCTATTTGATTGACTGGGAATGTTGGTTAAACAATGAGACAACTATCATGTCAATCTGTACATGAAGTCATCTCTCTCGACACACAAATCTGCGGACACAAATCCGCAAATAATTGCCATTTAATGGTATGGGAGTGTTGGGAAAACTATGATACACCTCTATCATTTCAATCTGTAGATGAGGTACTCTTCGACTGTGCAGAAAATGTGTGATGCACTGTCCTCTACAGGTTGAGCATGTCCAATAGATTGTGCTGTTGTCTAACAGTATGGAAAGACATCTCTGTTCTTGTTTCCATATGTAAGATATAGCATGAAAGTTGTATTAGTTTAGAACTTTAACGATTAATTCACTTGATCAGAGTATCTCATGGTCTATCTTTAACCTCAGGCTTTTAAGCAGGTACCGTGGCTTAGCTGGTGAAAGCGCCTGTTTCGTGAACAGGAGATCCTGGGTTCAAATCCCAGTGGTACCTCGAAAAGCAAGTGCTGTTATGGTTTTCTACTCACTACATTTTTATTTTATAAACCTCTTGTGATTATTTAAGACAGGCGATTGGATTTTTGCATGCTAAAATTCAATCGCCTGTCTTAAATAATCACAATAGGTATAAATTAGTACTTACGTTTTGAGGTACCGCTGGGATTTGAACCCAGGATCTCCTGTTTACAAGACAGGCGCTTTCACCAGCTAAGCCACGGTACTTGTAACCTCCCGATGTTAAAGATAGACAATGAGATACTCTGATCAAGTCAATGAATCATTGTTTGCCCAATCTGGGAACCCATCGTTTTCACTTTTGCATTTGTCTCTGGGGGGGGAATTAACTAGACCCATGCTCACTGGAAACCGGGGTTTGGACATGCCTTCAGCCCTTCACTTCCGGTGGTGCGCCTATGTTTTCCTTCCCACTAACAATATTTCTCCAAGGAACACTAACACCATTTCTCCCAAAGAACATGGATCGTTTTGGTTATAAGCCCACTTGTTTCTATGATGAAAGAGCAACTTAAAATGTTACTAACTTTCCGTGGTTTTGTCGGCTCCGAGAACGCTATTGTTAAATGAGTTTCAGTTTGTTTCCAGTGGGAAGCGAGCCGCAACACATTTAAATCCCGCCCACTACATTTGATTGGGTAAAGAACGGCCTGCTTCCTGATCTGAAGGCACGCCCACTTGTCAGCAATGTGCACAGATTCTCAACGCGGTAGCCGACAGATTCAAGCGCAGCTATGAATCTGTTCTTGAGAGATTATAGTTTGCGCAACACTCCCATAGCATTAAATGGCAATTCTTTGCGCCCAATGTGGGGCTCAATCCCACGACCCTGAGATTAAGAGTCTCATGCTCTACCGACTGAGCTAACCAGGCTTATTTCACCTTTTACAGAGCTTCATTATTGCACTATAAGCAGATGTTACAGGTACCAGGATATGGCACCTAGCAGCAGATATATGTTTACCTGGAAAACAGGTTAAAGTGGTTATGAAGAATAGAGACAGTGAAAGGTGGTCTGTTTCCACCGAGTCTTCTCTCAGTTGTGAGAAGAACCAGCAGCACATGCGCACTAGACTACCTAGAGGACTATCTCAGAAGGCAAAACAGGTTAATACCATGGTCTTGCACTGCCACCTATTGACCAAAGTTATTATTGATTTTGGTGAAAACATATGAATGCCACAACCTGAGTTTGAAAGGTAAATTCAAATACAAACACTCCTCAAAACACTGTGACGAATAAAACAATCACACTAATGTGATCAAACTTTAGTGGGCATCACACATATCCTAAAATCCTTAGATTTTAGGATATGCTTATGGTCCAAAATTGAAGCTCTGTAAAATGTGAAATAAGCCCGGTTAGCTCGGTAGAGCATGAGACTCTTAATCTCAGGGTCGTGGGTTCGAGCCCCACATTGGGCGCAAATAATTGCCATTTAATGGTATGGGAGTGTTGGGCAAACTATGATACACCTCTATCATTTCAATCTGTAGATGAGGTACTCTTCACCTGTGCAGAAAATGTGTGATGCACTGTCCTCTACAGGTTGAGCATGTCCAATAGATTGTGCTGTTGTCTAACAGTATGGAAAGACATCTATGTTCTTGTTTCCATATGTATGATATATCATGAAAGTTGTATTAGTTTAGAACTTTAACGATTAATTCACTTGATCAGAGCATCTCATGCTCTAACTTTAACCTCAGGCTTTTAAGCAGGTACCGTGGCTTAGCTGGTGAAAGCGCCTGTTTCGTAAACAGGAGATCCTGGGTTCAAATCCCAGCGGTACCTCGAAAAGCAAGCGCTGTTATGGTTTTCTACTCACTACATTTTTATTTTATAAACCTCTTGTGATTATTTAAGACAGGCGATTGAATTTTTGCATGCAAAAATTCAATCGCCTGTCTTAAATAATCATAATAGGTATAAATTGGTACTTACGCTTAGAGGTACCGCTGGGATTTGAACCCAGGATCTCCTGTTTACAAGACAGGCGCTTTCACCAGCTAAGCCACGGTACCTGTAAACGCCCGATGTTAAAGATAGAAAATGAGATACTCTGATCAAGTCAATGAATCGTTGTTTGCCCAATCTGGGAACCCATCGTTTTCACTTTTGCATTTGGCTCTGGGGGGGGAATTAACTAGACCCATGCTCACTGGAAACCGGGGTTTGGATATGCCTTCAGTCCTCCACTTCCGGTGGTGCGCCTATGTTTTCCTTCCCACTAACAATATTTCTCCAAGGAACACTAACACCATTTCTCCCAAAGAACATGGATCGTTTTGGTTATAAGCCCACTTGTTTCTATGATGAAAGAGCAACTTAAAATGTTACTAAGTTTCCGTGGTTTTGTCGGCTCCGAGAACGCTATTGTTAAATGAGTTTCAGTTTGTTTCCAGGGGGAAGCGAGCCGCAACACATGTAAATCCCGCCCACTACATTTGATTGGGTAAAGCACGGCCTGCTTCCTGATCTGAAGGCACGCCCACTTGTCAGCAATGTGCACAGATTCTCAACGCGGTAGCCGACAGATTCAAGCGCAGCTATGAATCTGTTCTTGAGAGATTATAGTTTGCGCAACACTCCCATAGCATTAAATGGCAATTCTTTGCGCCCAATGTGGGGCTCAATCCCACGACCCTGAGATTAAGAGTCTCATGCTCTACCGACTGAGCTAACCAGGCTTATTTAACTTTTTACAGAGCTTCATTATTGCACTATAAGCAGATGTTACAGGTACCAGGATATGGCACCTAGCAGCAGATATATGTTTACCTGGAAAACAGGTTAAAGTGGTTATGAAGAATAGAGACAGTGAAAGGTGGTCTGTTTCCACCGAGTCTTCTCTCAGTTGTGAGAAGAACCAGCAGCACATGCGCACTAGACTACCTAGAGGACTATCTCAGAAGGCAAAACAGGTTAATACCATGGTCTTGCACTGCCACCTATTGACCAAAGTTATTATTGATTTTGGTGAAAACATATGAATGCCACAACCTGAGTTTGAAAGGTAAATTCAAATACAAACACTCCTCAAAACACTGTGACGAATAAAACAATCACACTAATGTGATCAAACTTTAGTGGGCATCACACATATCCTAAAATCCTTAGATTTTAGGATATGCTTATGGTCCAAAATTGAAGCTCTGTAAAAGGTGAAATAAGCCCGGTTAGCTCAGTCGGTAGAGCATGAGACTCTTAATCTCAGGGTCGTGGGTTCGAGCCCCACATTGGGCGCAAATAATTGCCATTTAATGGTATGGGAGTGTTGGGCAAACTATGATACACCTCCATCATTTCAATCTGTAGATGAGGTACTCTTCACCTGTGCAGAAAATGTGTGATGCACTGTCCTCTACAGGTTGAGCATGTCCAATAGATTGTGCTGTTGTCTAACAGTATGGAAAGACATCTCTGTTCTTGTTTCCATATGTATGATATATCATGAAAGTTGTATTAGTTTAGAACTTTAACGATTAATTCACTTGATCAGAGCATCTCATGGTCTAACTTTAACCTCAGGCTTTTAAGCAGGTACCGTGGCTTAGCTGGTGAAAGCGCCTGTTTCGTAAACAGGAGATCCTGGGTTCAAATCCCAGCGGTACCTCGAAAAGCAAGCGCTGTTATGGTTTTCTACTCACTACATTTTTATTTTATAAACCTCTTGTGATTATTTAAGACAGGCGATTGAATTTTTGCTTGCAAAAATTCAATCGCCTGTCTTAAATAATCATAATAGGTATAAATTGGTACTTACGCTTAGAGGTACCGCTGGGATTTGAACCCAGGATCTCCTGTTTACAAGACAGGCGCTTTCACCAGCTAAGCCACGGTACCTGTAAACGCCCGATGTTAAAGATAGAAAATGAGATACTCTGATCAAGTCAATGAATCGTTGTTTGCCCAATCTGGGAACCCATCGTTTTCACTTTTGCATTTGGCTCTGGGGGGGGGAATTAACTAGACCCATGCTCACTGGAAACCGGGGTTTGGACATGCCTTCAGCCCTCCACTTCCGGTGGTGCGCCTATGTTTTCCTTCCCACTAACAATATTTCTCCAAGGAACACTAACACCATTTCTCCCAAAGAACATGGATCGTTTTGGTTGTAAGCCCACTTGGTTCTATGATGAAAGAGCAACTTAAAATGTTACTAAGTTTCCGTGGTTTTGTCGGCTCCGAGAACGCTATTGTTAAATGAGTTTCAGTTTGTTTCCAGTGGGAAGCGAGCCGCAACACATTTAAATCCCGCCCACTACATTTGATTGGGTAAAGCACGGCCTGCTTCCTGATCTGAAGGCACGCCCACTTGTCAGCAATGTGCACAGATTCTCAACGCTGCTGCCAACAGATTCAAGCGCAGCTATGAATCTGTTCTTGAGAGATTATAGTTTGCGCAACACTCCCATAGCATTAAATGGCAATTCTTTGCGCCCAATATGTGGGGCTCAATCCCACGACCCTGTGATTAAGAGTCTCATGCTCTACCGACTGAGCTAACCGGGCTCATTTCACTTTTTACAGAGCTTCATTATTGCACTATAAGCAGATGTTACAGGTACCAGGATATGGCACCTATAGCAGATATATGTTTACCTGGAAAACAGGTTAAAGTGGTTATGAAGAATAGAGACAGTGAAACGTGGTCTGTTTCCACCGAGTCTTCTCTCAGTTGTGAGAAGAACCAGCAGCACATGCGCACTAGACTACCTAGATGACTATCTCAGAAGGCAAAACAGGTTAATACCATGGTCTTGCACTGCCACCTATTGACCAAAGTTATTATTGATTTTGGTGAAAACATAAATGCCACAACCTGAGTTTGAAAGGTAAATTAAAATACAAACACTCCTCAAAACACTGTGACGAATAAAAAAATCACACTAATGTGATCAAACTTTAGTGGGCATCACACATATCCTAAAATCCTTAGATTTTAGGATATGCTTATGGTCCAAAATTGAAGCTCTGTAAAATGTGAAATAAGCCCTGTTAGCTCGGTAGAGCATGAGACTCTTAATCTCAGGGTCGTGGGTTCGAGCCCCACATTGGGCGCAAATAATTGCCATTTAATGGTATGGGAGTGTTGGGCAAACTATGATACACCTCTATCATTTCAATCTGTAGATGAGGTACTCTTCACCTGTGCAGAAAATGTGTGATGCACTGTCCTCTACAGGTTGAGCATGTCCAATAGATTGTGCTGTTGTCTAACAGTATGGAAAGACATCTCTGTTCTTGTTTCCATATGTAAGATATAGCATGAAAGTTTTATTAGTTTAGAACTTTAACGATTAATTCACTTGATCAGAGCATCTCATGGTCTATCTTTAACCTCAGGCTTTTAAGCAGGTACCGTGGCTTAGCTGGTGAAAGCGCCTGTTTCGTAAACAGGAGATCCTGGGTTCAAATCCCAGCGGTACCTCGAAAAGCAAGCGCTGTTATGGTTTTCTACTCACTACATTTTTATTTTATAAACCTCTTGTGATTATTTAAGACAGGCGATTGAATTTTTGCATGCAAAAATTCAATCGCCTGTCTTAAATAATCACAATAGGTATAAATTAGTACTTACGCTTTGAGGTACCGCTGGGATTTGAACCCAGGATCTCCTGTTTACAAGACAGGCGCTTTCACCAGCTAAGCCACGGTACCTGTAAACGCCCGATGTTAAAGATAGAAAATGAGATACTCTGATCAAGTCAATGAATCGTTGTTTGCCCAATCTGGGAACCCATCGTTTTCACTTTTGCATTTGGCTCTGGGGGGGAATTAACTAGACCCATGCTCACTGGAAACCGGGGTTTGGACATGCCTTCAGCCCTCCACTTCCGGTGGTGCGCCTATGTTTTCCTTCCCACTAACAATATTTCTCCAAGGAACACTAACACCATTTCTCCCAAAGAACATGGATCGTTTTGGTTATAAGCCCACTTGTTTCTATGATGAAAGAGCAACTTAAAATGTTACTAAGTTTCCGTGGTTTTGTCGGCTCCGAGAACGCTATTGTTAAATGAAAAAAATGGAAAGACATCTCTGTTCTTGTTTCCATATGTAAGATATAGCATGAAAGTTTTATTAGTTTAGAACTTTAACGATTAATTCACTTGATCAGAGCATCTCATGCTCTATCTCTAACCTCAGGCTTTTAAGCAGGTACCGTGGCTTAGCTGGTGAAAGCGCCTGTTTCGTAAACAGGAGATTCTGGGTTCAAATCCCAGCGGTACCTCGAAAAGCAAGCGCTGTTATGGTTTTCTACTCACTACATTTTTATTTTATAAACCTCTTGTGATTATTTAAGACAGGCGATTGAATTTTTGCATGCAAAAATTCAATCGCCTGTCTTAAATAATCACAATAGGTATAAATTAGTACTTACGCTTTGAGGTACCGCTGGGATTTGAACCCAGGATCTCCTGTTTACAAGACAGGCGCTTTCACCAGCTAAGCCACGGTACCTGTAAACGCCCGATGTTAAAGATAGAAAATGAGATACTCTGATCAAGTCAATGAATCGTTGTTTGCCCAATCTGGGAACCCATCGTTTTCACTTTTGCATTTGGCTCTGGGGGGGAATTAACTAGACCCATGCTCACTGGAAACCGGGGTTTGGACATGCCTTCAGCCCTCCACTTCCGGTGGTGCGCCTATGTTTTCCTTCCCACTAACAATATTTCTCCAAGGAACACTAACACCATTTCTCCCAAAGAACATGGATCGTTTTGGTTATAAGCCCACTTGTTTCTATGATGAAAGAGCAACTTAAAATGTTACTAAGTTTCCGTGGTTTTGTCGGCTCCGAGAACGCTATTGTTAAATGAGTTTCAGTTTGTTTCCAGTGGGAAGCGAGCCGCAACACATGTAAATCCCGCCCACTACATTTGATTGGGTAAAGCACGGCCTGCTTCCTGATCTGAAGGCACGCCCACTTGTCAGCAATGTGCACAGATTCTCAACGCGGTAGCCGACAGATTCAAGCGCAGCTATGAATCTGTTCATGAGAGATTATAGTTTGCGCAACACTCCCATAGCATTAAATGGCAATTCTTTGCACCCAATGTGGGGCTCAATCCCAAGACCCTGAGATTAAGAGTCTCATGCTCTACCGACTGAGCTAACCAGGCTTATTTCACCTTTTACAGAGCTTCATTATTGCACTATAAGCAGATGTTACAGGTACCAGGATATGGCACCTAGCAGCAGATATATGTTTACCTGGAAAACAGGTTAAAGTGGTTATGAAGAATAGAGACAGTGAAAGGTGGTCTGTTTCCACCGAGTCTTCTCTCAGTTGTGAGAAGAACCAGCAGCACATGCGCACTAGACTACCTAGAGGACTATCTCAGAAGGCAAAACAGGTTAATACCATGGTCTTGCACTGCCACCTATTGACCAAAGTTATTATTGATTTTGGTGAAAACATATGAATGCCACAACCTGAGTTTGAAAGGTAAATTCAAATACAAACACTCCTCAAAACACTGTGACGAATAAAACAATCACACTAATGTGATCAAACTTTAGTGGGCATCACACTTATGGTCCAAAATTGAAGCTCTGTAAAAGGTGAAATAAGCCCGGTTAGCTCAGTCGGTAGAGCATGAGACTCTTAATCTCAGGGTCGTGGGTTCGAGCCCCACATTGGGCGCAAATAATTGCCATTTAATGGAATGGGAGTGTTGGGCAAACTATGATACACCTCTATCATTTCAATCTGTAGATGAGGTACTCTTCACCTGTGCAGAAAATGTGTGATGCACTGTCCTCTACAGGTTGAGCATGTCCAATAGATTGTGCTGTTGTCTAACAGTATGGAAAGACATCTCTGTTCTTGTTTCCATATGTATGATATATCATGAAAGTTGTATTAGTTTAGAACTTTAACGATTAATTCACTTGATCAGAGCATCTCATGGTCTAACTTTAACCTCATGCTTTTAAGCAGGTACCGTGGCTTAGCTGGTGAAAGCGCCTGTTTCGTAAACAGGAGATCCTGGGTTCAAATCCCAGCGGTACCTCGAAAAGCAAGCGCTGTTATGGTTTTCTACTCACTACATTTTTATTTTATAAACCTCTTGTGATTATTTAAGACAGGCGATTGAATTTTTGCATGCAAAAATTCAATCGCCTGTCTTAAATAATCATAATAGGTATAAATTGGTACTTACGCTTAGAGGTACCGCTGGGATTTGAACCCAGGATCTCCTGTTTACAAGACAGGCGCTTTCACCAGCTAAGCCACGGTACCTGTAAACGCCCGATGTTAAAGATAGAAAATGAGATACTCTGATCAAGTCAATGAATCGTTGTTTGCCCAATCTGGGAACCCATCGTTTTCACTTTTGCATTTGGCTCTGGGGGGGGAATTAACTAGACCCATGCTCACTGGAAACCGGGGTTTGGACATGCCTTCAGCCCTCCACTTCCGGTGGTGCGCCTATGTTTTCCTTCCCACTAACAATATTTCTCCAAGGAACACTAACACCATTTCTCCCAAAGAACATGGATCGTTTTGGTTATAAGCCCACTTGTTTCTATGATGAAAGAGCAACTTAAAATGTTACTAAGTTTCCGTGGTTTTGTCGGCTCCGAGAACGCTATTGTTAAATGAGTTTCAGTTTGTTTCCAGTGGGAAGCGAGCCGCAACACATGTAAATCCCGCCCACTACATTTGATTGGGTAAAGCACGGCCTGCTTCCTGATCTGAAGGCACGCCCACTTGTCAGCAATGTGCACAGATTCTCAACGCAGTAGCCGACAGATTCAAGCGCAGCTATGAATCTGTTCTTGAGAGATTATAGTTTTGCGCAACACTCCCATAGCATTAAATGGCAATTCTTTGCGCCCAATGTGGGGCTCAATCCCACGACCCTGAGATTAAGAGTCTCATGCTCTACCGACTGAGCTAACCAGGCTTCTTTCACCTTTTACAGAGCTTCATTATTGCACTATAAGCAGATGTTACAGGTACCAGGATATGGCACCTAGCAGCAGATATATGTTTACCTGGAAAACAGGTTAAAGTGGTTATGAAGAATAGAGACAGTGAAAGGTGGTCTGTTTCCATCGAGTCTTCTCTCAGTTGTGAGAAGAACCAGCAGCACATGCGCACTAGACTACCTAGAGGACTATCTCAGAAGGCAAAACAGGTTAATACCATGGTCTTGCACTGCCACCTATTGACCAAAGTTATTATTGATTTTGGTGAAAACATATGAATGCCACAACCTGAGTTTGAAAGGTAAATTCAAATACAAACACTCCTCAAAACACTGTGACGAATAAAACAATCACACTAATGTGATCAAACTTTAGTGGGCATCGCACATATCCTAAAATCCTTAGATTTTAGGATATGCTTATGGTCCAAAATTGAAGCTCTGTAAAAGGTGAAATAAGCCTAGTTAGCTCAGTCGGTAGAGCATGAGACTCTTAATCTCAGGGTCGTGGGTTCGAGCCCCACATTGGGCGCAAATAATTGCCATTTAATGGTATGGGAGTGTTGGGCAAACTATGATACACCTCTATCATTTCAATCTGTAGATGAGGTACTCTTCACCTGTGCAGAAAATGTGTGATGCACTGTCCTCTACAGGTTGAGCATGTCCAATAGATTGTGCTGTTGTCTAACAGTATGGAAAGACATCTCTGTTCTTGTTTCCATATGTATGATATATCATGAAAGTTGTATTAGTTTAGAACTTTAACGATTAATTCACTTGATCAGACCATCACATGGTCTAACTTTAACCTCAGGCTTTTAAGCAGGTACCGTGGCTTAGCTGGTGAAAGCGCCTGTTTCGTAAACAGGAGATCCTGGGTTCAAATCCCAGCGGTACCTCGAAAAGCAAGCGCTGTTATGGTTTTCTACTCACTACATTTTTATTTTATAAACCTCTTGTGATTATTTAAGACAGGCGATTGAATTTTTGCATGCAAAAATTCAATCGCCTGTCTTAAATAATCATAATAGGTATAAATTGGTACTTACGCTTAGAGGTACCACTGGGATTTGAACCCAGGATCTCCTGTTTACAAGACAGGCGCTTTCACCAGCTAAGCCACGGTACCTGTAAAAGCCCGATGTTAAAGATAGAAAATGAGATACTCTGATCAAGTCAATGAATCGTTGTTTGCCCAATCTGGGAACCCATCGTTTTCACTTTTGCATTTGGCTCTGGGGTGGGAATTAACTAGACCCATGCTCACTGGAAACCGGGGTTTGGACATGCCTTCAGCCCTCCACTTCCGGTGGTGCGCCTATGTTTTCCTTCCCACTAACAATATTTCTCCAAGGAACACTAACACCATTTCTCCCAAAGAACATGGATCGTTTTGGTTGTAAGCCCACTTGGTTCTATGATGAAAGAGCAACTTAAAATGTTACTAAGTTTCCGTGGTTTTGTCGGCTCCGAGAACGCTATTGTTAAATGAGTTTCAGTTTGTTTCCAGTGGGAAGCGAGCCGCAACACATTTAAATCCCTCCCACTACATTTGATTGGGTAAAGCACGGCCTGCTTCCTGATCTGAAGGCACGCCCACTTGTCAGCAATGTGCACAGATTCTCAACGCTGCTGCCAACAGATTCAAGCGCAGCTATGAATCTGTTCTTGAGAGATTATAGTTTGCGCAACACTCCCATAGCATTAAATGGCAATTCTTTGCGCCCAATATGTGGGGCTCAATCCCACGACCCTGTGATTAAGAGTCTCATGCTCTACCGACTGAGCTAACCGGGCTTATTTCACCTTTTACAGAGCTTCATTATTGCACTATAAGCAGATGTTACAGGTACCAGGATATGGCACCTAGCAGCAGATATATGTTTACCTGGAAAACAGGTTAAAGTGGTTATGAAGAATAGAGACAGTGAAACGTGGTCTGTTTCCACCGAGTCTTCTCTCAGTTGTGAGAAGAACCAGCAGCACATGCGCACTAGACTACCTAGATGACTATCTCAGAAGGCAAAACAGGTTAATACCATGGTCTTGCACTGCCACCTATTGACCAAAGTTATTATTGATTTTGGTGAAAACATATGAATGCCACAACCTGAGTTTGAAAGGTAAATTAAAATACAAACACTCCTCAAAACACTGTGACGAATAAAAAAATCACACTAATGTGATCAAACTTTAGTGGGCATCACACATATCCTAAAATCCTTAGATTTTAGGATATGCTTATGGTCCAAAATTGAAGCTCTGTAAAATGTGAAATAAGCCCGGTTAGCTCGGTAGAGCATGAGACTCTTAATCTCAGGGTCGTGGGTTCGAGCCCCACATTGGGCGCAAATAATTGCCATTTAATGGTATGGGAGTGTTGGGCAAACTATGATACACCTCTATCATTTCAATCTGTAGATGAGGTACTCTTCACCTGTGCAGAAAATGTGTGATGCACTGTCCTCTACAGGTTGAGCATGTCCAATAGATTGTGCTGTTGTCTAACAGTATGGAAAGACATCTCTGTTCTTGTTTCCATATGTAAGATATAGCATGAAAGTTGTATTAGTTTAGAACTTTAACGATTAATTCACTTGATCAGAGCATCTCATGTTCTATCTTTAAAATCAGGCTTTTAAGCATAGCTGGTGAAAGCGCCTGTTTCGTAAACAGAAGATCCTGGGGTCAAATCCCAGCGGTACCTCGAAATATGTTGTAATGATAATGCCGAGGCCGCCAGGTGTGAACATAGAAAGCAAATTAATATTGTTTTTAGTTCATAACCAAATGGACCCGGAGCTCATCATAAAAGACCCCCCCCTCCTTTCAGAGGGAACACAAACTCCAACAAGCTCACTAATAGAGAACTGCATCTTCAGATAAGACCTTTATTACCCATTGGAATGTCTTCAGCCAGAAGACACACACAGGCTATCTGGTTTCCTCTCTACCTCCCTCTCTGTCCGGCATCCTTTAAGAGATAAGGATGGAACCAGCGACTTTTACGACATGCAAGAATGTCTTGCCAAGCGCACACTGTGTCACACACACAGACTAACTGAACAAGACAATGAGCAACAAGAACTTTGAATAAATTGGCTTATGTATTATGTTCTGTGACTTCAAAATATATAATTATTGTCCTGCATTATGACCACAACACTAATATGAACTTTGGTGATGTAAAATGTAAATGCTTCCATGCTAATTACACTTTGATGCTTACCTGCTTTCTATTTGACATAATGCCGTCATGTTTAATATCTAGAGAATTCTAATTTCATTGTGATTCCCAATATCCAGTCAAATGTGTTAATAGGAAGTCCCTAAGATAGTTAGCAGAGAAGTTTTAGTTTTTCATATTGTAAGGTAGGAGGTTGCCACCCCAGCTGCCTCCAACACACCCCCCAATGGGCCAAGAAGGAGACCCCTCCTTTTGCCTATAAGAAGAACTGCTCAGCCAGTTCTCTCTCTCTCTTGACCGCTTCTCGACAACCAGGGTTGACCAAGTCCCCTCTTTCCACTGCGCTTTTGATGACACTGAGGGTTGACGGAGTCCCCTCTTCCACTGCTATCTCCGGGGTGAACATTCCCCCGTGCCTCTCTCCCAACGACCACAGCAACCGGAAGGTTGACCAGAAGTCCCCTCTTCCTGCTCTACATGCTGGGTGGCTCCCAGTTCAACGCTCTCAAAGGACCCAGGGGCAGACGATAGCCACGTCCCCCCCCCACGACGATCTCTCCGGGGTGAACATTCCCCCGTGCCTCTCTCTCTCCTACAAGGGTGGATCGGAGTCCTCCTTCCCCCCAACGAGAAGAGCCAACAGCCTACGTCCAGCTCTCCAGCCAGCAAAAGCCAGATGCCCTGCTGACCCGGAACAACCGCCCTGCTCCCTCTACTCTACACGTGGGCCCTCGGCCACACATCCTGTCTCTTCAAATCCGAGTTTGAATGGAGACTGAGGACTGCTGAACCGCTACCAGATGCCCACGACCAACTGTTCCCTCTCTACACGTGGGCCAAAAGCCACACATACTGTCTCCTCAATCCAAGTTGAGTGGAGACTGAGAAGAACTGCGTGACGCAGTGAGGTAGCCGGATGCTAGCCAAACCTGCTAGCCAACGCCTCATGGTCTCTTCCCCAGAGACAATGGAATCATCTCCTCTCCTATCCCAATGGACCAGGCGAGCATAATGCATTCACATGTGGTGTGGCAACCTGAGTGTAGTGTGAGGGTAGATTAGCTATTTTTAGTCATTGATCTTTCTCTTTTCTTTTATGACTTTAATCCCTCTTTCTCCTTTAGTAGATCAAAATGTGGCCATTTCCTGATTTGACCTGATTGAACTGTAGATGTGTGATTTTGTATTTTGTTGAGATTTTAACCAGTTTCATCATCTTTTGAGTTATTGATCTATTGTTCTTTTCCCCATTTCATTGGTTGTTTTAATATCTACATAGGATTTATCTTAATAAACACTTTATTTTGGTATAAACGGAAGTCCTTTTCCAATCGATTTCAACGCATATATTTCCAATCATTTTCTAACCAGAACCCATGCATCATTACTGTGTCCAAGATTCTTGCGTAGCCCTTTTCATGGTTGTGTGGAGGTGCGAATTAATCCCTTAATTTGCGCAATTCCTTAATTTTTGGTGAAAATCAATATTTTGATTTTTCAGAAAATATTTTTAATATTTTCATAATTATCGTTAATATTTCCCATAGTTATTACGCCATGTCCGCTACATAAAGTGGTGCCCCGTGTGAGGCACAGTCCCTGATGTCTGGTTAGATCATAATTGGAAATATTGGAAATCTTGGAAAAATTGCCAGAGAAAATCTTGTTTAAAATAGGTCTCCCTCCCAAACATCTAATTTCCTGTGGTGGTAAGAGAACAAAGGCACTTTAACCGTGCCCCTTCTCTCCAACCCCCACAGATATTTAGAGAACGCATGCTGGCGTCATCTGGTGGCCAACTCGTAGAATACACAAAGCTTGTGAGTTAGGGTTCGTTGTCAAAGTTTTACCCACTTTTTGCTGCTAGTGATGAGAGCCTAGTGATAGCAACAGTGTGACACCTCACTTCATGATAATATAATGTATTGTCATATCATATAGTATAATACTATATTTTTGACTCTAGCTACGCTGAGTCATCAAGCCTGTTGGAATAGCGATTTGACAAGAGCTAAATTTAAGTCCATGGAGTCTCCCTCCGTGTGTATACACTAGTGGCGTGAACAAATCCGTTACTAGAATAGTAATAGTAAAATATCCTACATTTGATACATTGATTAATATATCTGCATTGAATTTAGTTTGATATTGTAATTACTGGATGACCCTCTCCATGTCGAGGAAGTTTGAAATACAGCATTCTTCACTTCCTGTAGAGTAAAAACAAAAAAATAAGGTCATCACTAATCCTTAGTGTAACCAATAACTACCAATAATTAAACTGCAACAAGTTGGTAGGTAAAAGTGAAACTGTGGCACATTTATTTTTGTAACCGGATACAAGCAGACTTGTGCTCCAGTTGTAATTTAGTGACACATAGCAGTAAGCTAAACTAAATTAATAGTTTAAAGCACCTCTCCACCTAGGGTGTAGAGAAAGTGCTGTGGTGTGTGTGGGACAACTAGAAGAAGACATTTTTAGTGCCATAAATGGCCTCCATTTGTCTCTAGCCTCCAACACACACGCACACACACACACACACACACACATACCTCGCACCCACCCTTTTGAACACCCCTTAAACGGGCACAGAGGGAGGGGGGGGCGAGGAAGCCTGGTCCTTGTCCTGCATGTCATAAAACCACAGGCAGAGACAACAGGCCAGTGAGCCACTTGGGTTTTGTTCATTCTAGTGACGGTCTTGTAGTAACTAATAGTCCATTACTTTAGCAGTGTAAACACTTTTATAGTAAATGGCCGAGGTTATTTAAAGATTAATACACTTTGAGTTTGGGTATAGTTTCTCGTTCTAACTCTATTCTAAGACTAACCTGCAGTATATGTTGTAACAGCATGAGTGATCCTATCCTTGTCTTTTACTTCCCATAAGTGAGGCTTCCCTGTCGAGTCTAACTGATTTAGTCATAGAAAGAGCGAGTAACGCAACAAGATGTCTGAGCCCTCCACTCCCCTCAGCTACTCCGATATAGTCGGTCAGTTAATAACATTGTTAACAGTGATATTGGGGTTAGTTTTAATATACGTAGATCCTTTAAAAGGGCTCCGTCACGTGTTACACTCAGTTGTATACACAATAAAACACGCCATGGAGTTTTTAACAGACAGCTTTGACCCTAAACTGCAAGACACTGCTCAATTTGACATTGATAGAGATATGAGTCAAACTGTAGCATGTCACCTGGTTGCACCTTTTAAAACAGCTAAAGGTCAAACCAACATAGAACAGACTGGGTGTGCTCTACCAACTAACAAAACGCTGAGAGTCGATTTGGGCCAGCAAAATACTCAGTTAGAAGTGGCACAACACCAAATAAAACAGCAAACTGCCATGTTAGATGCAGCTGTAAAGGCCTCTCAACAGCAGACAGCTATACTGAATGCGGCAACAGGGCACATCACCATGCTCCAGAACTTTAACATAGGACTGGAGCAAGCGAAAACGCAACAAAATGGTGAGATAACCTTAGCCAAACAGCAAATTGGTCAACTGCAACACACTGTCATTGAACTAAAATTGCTCATTGCAGAAAACTTCACGCAAAACAGTGTCAAGTTACAAATAGCACAAGACAGTGTCACTCAATTGCGGGATAGAACTGAAATCCTAGAGAAAGGTAACTGGATCAGTGAGAATGACTTTGTTAAAAGGTTCCATGACCTCCAAGGCCAATCGCAGGCACTCTCTGGTCAGCCTCACTATGATCAGTACCCTGTAACACAGCAGCAGCCTCTGGTAGACAGACCACCCACTCAAGCTGAACACTATGTCCAAGGACATGCCTCAGTTGGCTTGCCCGCCATGTTACCGTCTTTTCAATCTTTTCAGAACATACCTCCGGCGGCCGGGCAACCTGCCCTCGAGCCATATGCCTGTGGTTATGCCGCATTGAATGCACCAGTACCCCTACCTCAAACCACGGGGGGGTGCCAGCCGGCGCATCCGCTGAGTAATATCGACTTAGCCAAAGTTGCGAAATTCATCCCACCTTTCGACCCAAAGCCTGGTGAATCTAAAAACACCCACATTTACTTGGAGGATATAGAATATAACTTAGCAGAATGTGGTGTAAGTGACACAGATACTAAGGTTAAATTGATTTATCGAACCGCAAACCGCGAGGTAACTGGTTTTATCAGGCGACAGACAGACGAGGTCCGAGCAAATTGGTCCGTTCTGTGTCAAGCTATAATTGATGAATTTGCTGATCACCGAGCCTTAGGAGGTTTGTTGTCCGCCGTGTCCGTCTGTCAACACGAAGGTGAAGCAGTTAATCGATTTTATAACCGTCTGAGGATTGCATTTTTTGGTAACAAAAATGTTCCGAATATGGAGGAAGATGAACATTTCAAGAATTTGTTCTTGAATAATTTACACCCTTCCATTAAAAAGCACATCCCTATTGGAACCAATTCTAAAAAGCCTGCCGCTGAGTTACGCAAACTAGCACGGGAAGCTTTTGATAGAGAATACAATGAACCTCACAGTGCATCTTGTAAAATTGTTGACACCCAAATCGATCGATGGCAGCCCAGGAGACAGGACGACTACGGTCTATACAGGGGGGACGACCACCAAACTCCCTCCTGGAGATGTGCTCGGTCCTCCTCAAACGACCGCGGTCGCCCTCCCTCACGGGATAACTCTGGCACAAAACATGAGAACCCTGAGTGTGTGAAACAGCTCCCCGCTGAGATCCCCAAAGAATCACGACGGCAAAGAAAGGCACGCGAACACGCGGCCACACAAAATTCAAGCCGAGTCCGTGACAATTGGAGGAGGCCTAATCGTGTTTAGCTCACCTTGATGAAAACAAAACACTGTGACTACTTCCAATGTATGTTTCAAATGACGCCACTTCACAAACTGTTGTTTTCAAAATGTAAAACCTTTTTAGAACGACACAATAAGTTTGGACTGTTGTAAAAGGCTCTCGGCTAATGGAAGGGTTTTTGTTTTTAATTGCCTGCTCTCCAAGAAAATTTTGCAGACTGATACACGCTTATTCTGTGGTTTCATAATTGATTGAAATTAGTTGTAATCCCTATACACCCAAGGTCGTAACACGCACCATTGACGCCAAAACAGTGTTCCCCACCTTCCCTCACAGCGTGAAGGTGGCATTGCTTTTCCAGCCACTTTCTGGCTATCTGTCCCAAAACGCAGCTGTAAGATGTACATTTTGTCTATATTGTTTGCCCCTGGCTGCAGTGCTTTGTCAATGCTGCTAAGCTGACCAGGGTGTTAGTTAAAACACATGCTTCTACCTGTTCCTGACTGACAGGGCGAAGGCCACAGTGTGTTTAATCTGAGTGTCTCCCGAACGGAGGGATTGAAACCGAATCTAACAGACAATCTAGTTTTAAATGGTACCTCTGCTGCTACTATAATTTTGATACTGGACTGTGATGAAGTGGGAACAGTTTTGAACATTACCTATCATTATTATTATAATCCATTGAATGAAAACATTCAATCAGGTAATGCCATGGACTTTCCGCATGTTGTATAATCCAACCAAATTTATCATTGACCAAAGTTAATACAAATTTATGTGTACAAAAATCAATTTTAAGCAGGATGGAAGTATATCCTCCTGTTTATTTGTTGTAACCCTAAATAAACAACATCCTTATTATATACTACATATTATACTTTACCAAATATTTATGGTTGGGCTTCCAATTTGAGAATACAATTATGTCAGTCCTAAACAAATTGTCAAAGAATGATCCGTCCAGGATTAATATACTTGCATTCGATTTGTTAGACTTTACATAATGTGATTACAACATTATAGTCAACTATGGTATCTTGGCTTGAGCCAGAATGAATCCTCTATTGTTAGTCAAGTTGAACAATTTATGGAATCCAATTCATACCTTCCCATATGCATCTGTTAATGCAACTGTTCAGTATCAATATTATTCAGATTAGGCGCTGTACGATGATACTGACGACCTATGCTAAGGCTAACAGGTTTAATCAAAGCGTTACTATGTCCAATTAAGATTGAACCCACGCATTAGTGCTATTTTTATTATTATTATTATTATTATTTTTATTTTTTTTGTCTCCCTCTTTGTAGCTCCTGTCAATAAAGCTCTTCTCCTTATGGGTCAAAAGCTTAATGAATGGTTGAAGCTCAGAATAGATTAAGCACATTTGACATTTTGCACGTGGCGTCTTAATCCCGTGCCATTTGCTATTCGTAACTTACAATGTGGGCCCTCAGGGGACCCACCACGTCTACGCAGACACCCTGACCACTGGTACTCTGTTTCCCGCCCATGTCTACCTAGTGGCTCGCTATGCTAAGCCACTGCACAGACCCCAACCCTTAGGTGGTACAAAACTTGGCAATTTCAGGTGTGACATTATAATGCGGCGCTGATCAATCACTACGTCAGGCCTCCGTGACTCATCAACTCCTCATCAAGGGGGTCAGTCATAAACAATGATATCACCCTAAGATTGCCAACTGTTGATCAAGTCTGTTAGACACAATTCAGGGACAGCAGTGCTGAATGCTGTCACACGGTGATCATTTCTGCCTATCTAATGATATCTTGAGAGACCCCCAGGGTGACCCCAAGACCATGTGTAAATTATTTTCTAACTAAACCTATTTGACAATGGACCAAGGCTCAACAGCCATGACAGCATGGGGCCCAAATAGACATATTGACTTTAGGTAACTAATTAGAGGTCGCCATGTTTGTAGTTCTTTACTGTAGTATGGTTGCAGTTAACACACTGAAACAAAAACTCTGATCTCTCCCTAAACAAGTGACAATGTGCTATATAAGTCACAGCTACTTAGTGCCCGTGCCCAGCTAGGCCATTGGTTAAGACAAACCTGACAAAGGTTGCTGAAACCATAACTTGAGACACCAGTGTCTAAATTAAACCATCGCCACATCACTATTAGTGCTACTCCGGCAGAAATAGCTGAAGGCATGTGTTGATTATATATATCTGTTGTTTTCAAAATTTAAAACTTTTTGTCAAAATTTTTACTTTTTGCGCAGAGGTGTCTCAAACTTTTTGTCAAATTTTAAACTTTTTGTGCATTTGTGTCTCCTTGTGCAAACCCAAAGGTGACCTGCCCTGTGTTTAAAAGGAAACATTTGCGTTAACAGGTTGCAATGTTTATAGACATGCAGCAAAACTGCATTGGCGTACAAACTAATGTATAATGCACCCCATCAAACTAGTAAAATAGTAAAGAGTCAACAGTCAAATGTGTTCATAAAGGGTAGATCAGGTTACTCAAAATAACATGGGCCTCTATCCAAGGCGCTTAACAAGTTCATTTTGTGTCTCACCTAACTAACCTCCTCAGTCATTCTATGATAATGAACACTGTCTGGTTTGTGTGCTTGAATAGTTTACTAACCCTAGGTGGATTAAAAGCATGCTATTAACAAGGTACACTGTAACTCCACCCACGTTTAGTGAGATTTCCTCTCTTTGCCCTACCAAAAGTGTATTACACTGATAGTGATGTATGATGGTTGCTACAAGAACCCAGTTAACAGGAACTGGACTAACTAAGACTTGTAGTGTTGTTCAGTCAATTCAGCTATATAGAAATTGTTGGCTCTGCACACAGGATATGACTAAGGGGAGGAGCAAGACCCTTGTTACATAGGTTCTCAAATCTACAGCAACTTCTTAACCTTAGTTAAAAACCATACAAACTTTAACCTGTACCTCTTACAAAGAATTGGTTGTCTTAAACAGGAAGTAAGTACTTATTATCCAGGCTAGGACTAATCCATTTCCTTATCATCCAAGTAAATCAGGATTTACCCTAGTGGACAACCAACCAAACTCTTTCAGAGAATTAGCACTCATGTTGGACTTCCGATCTGCTCTTGTGTAACCAAGCCAAAAAGGTCACCCCGTGTATATATATATATTCCAGCAAGCCGTGGTAGAAAAGAAAAACGGATGGAATATTTTGTATTATGAAGCGACACCTTTCATGTCAGCAAATTGAGCTCACTGCTCAAATTGAATTCTGGTACACAAAAGCAGAGATTAGTAAGAGGGCTCATGCAACTACGAGCTCTCACATCTAAAAGTCACAAAAAGTGCTACCACATTACTCCTCAAAATTATACCCCAATATATATTAGGAGTTTGCCCTTGTTGTTCTCTGATTTATAATGTTTTCTTGGTGTGTTTGTGATTATCCTAAAAACCTCTCAGAAAATAGGACACAACAATGCCTAATAGGCAATTTTCTTTCAAGCAGTCGGATCCAGGGTCACTAGATCAGCTTAATGAAAGAGTTGCCATTGACATGTGAATGCAAATGCTATGCTTTCTATATTATTGTCCTCTCACATTTTCTTTTGTGTTATCAAAGGTCGTGACGTCAACGTTCCGTCTCGTCTGACATTGATAACAAGGGGAGGTCTGTAATGATAATGCCGAGGCCGCCAGGTGTGAACATAGAAAGCAAATTAATATTGTTTTTAGTTCATAACCAAATGGACCCGGAGCTCATCATAAAAGACCCCCCCCTCCTTTCAGAGGGAACACAAACTCCAACAAGCTCACTAATAGAGAACTGCATCTTCAGATAAGACCTTTATTACCCATTGGAATGTCTTCAGCCAGAAGACACACACAGGCTATCTGGTTTCCTCTCTACCTCCCTCTCTGTCCGGCATCCTTTAAGAGATAAGGATGGAACCAGCGACTTTTACGACATGCAAGAATGTCTTGCCAAGCGCACACTGTGTCACACACACAGACTAACTGAACAAGACAATGAGCAACAAGAACTTTGAATAAATTGGCTTATGTATTATGTTCTGTGACTTCAAAATATATAATTATTGTCCTGCATTATGACCACAACACTAATATGAACTTTGGTGATGTAAAATGTAAATGCTTCCATGCTAATTACACTTTGATGCTTACCTGCTTTCTATTTGACATAATGCCGTCATGTTTAATATCTAGAGAATTCTAATTTCATTGTGATTCCCAATATCCAGTCAAATGTGTTAATAGGAAGTCCCTAAGATAGTTAGCAGAGAAGTTTTAGTTTTTCATATTGTAAGGTAGGAGGTTGCCACCCCAGCTGCCTCCAACACACCCCCCAATGGGCCAAGAAGGAGACCCCTCCTTTTGCCTATAAGAAGAACTGCTCAGCCAGTTCTCTCTCTCTCTTGACCGCTTCTCGACAACCAGGGTTGACCAAGTCCCCTCTTTCCACTGCGCTTTTGATGACACTGAGGGTTGACGGAGTCCCCTCTTCCACTGCTATCTCCGGGGTGAACATTCCCCCGTGCCTCTCTCCCAACGACCACAGCAACCGGAAGGTTGACCAGAAGTCCCCTCTTCCTGCTCTACATGCTGGGTGGCTCCCAGTTCAACGCTCTCAAAGGACCCAGGGGCAGACGATAGCCACGTCCCCCCCCCACGACGATCTCTCCGGGGTGAACATTCCCCCGTGCCTCTCTCTCTCCTACAAGGGTGGATCGGAGTCCTCCTTCCCCCCAACGAGAAGAGCCAACAGCCTACGTCCAGCTCTCCAGCCAGCAAAAGCCAGATGCCCTGCTGACCCGGAACAACCGCCCTGCTCCCTCTACTCTACACGTGGGCCCTCGGCCACACATCCTGTCTCTTCAAATCCGAGTTTGAATGGAGACTGAGGACTGCTGAACCGCTACCAGATGCCCACGACCAACTGTTCCCTCTCTACACGTGGGCCAAAAGCCACACATACTGTCTCCTCAATCCAAGTTGAGTGGAGACTGAGAAGAACTGCGTGACGCAGTGAGGTAGCCGGATGCTAGCCAAACCTGCTAGCCAACGCCTCATGGTCTCTTCCCCAGAGACAATGGAATCATCTCCTCTCCTATCCCAATGGACCAGGCGAGCATAATGCATTCACATGTGGTGTGGCAACCTGAGTGTAGTGTGAGGGTAGATTAGCTATTTTTAGTCATTGATCTTTCTCTTTTCTTTTATGACTTTAATCCCTCTTTCTCCTTTAGTAGATCAAAATGTGGCCATTTCCTGATTTGACCTGATTGAACTGTAGATGTGTGATTTTGTATTTTGTTGAGATTTTAACCAGTTTCATCATCTTTTGAGTTATTGATCTATTGTTCTTTTCCCCATTTCATTGGTTGTTTTAATATCTACATAGGATTTATCTTAATAAACACTTTATTTTGGTATAAACGGAAGTCCTTTTCCAATCGATTTCAACGCATATATTTCCAATCATTTTCTAACCAGAACCCATGCATCATTACTGTGTCCAAGATTCTTGCGTAGCCCTTTTCATGGTTGTGTGGAGGTGCGAATTAATCCCTTAATTTGCGCAATTCCTTAATTTTTGGTGAAAATCAATATTTTGATTTTTCAGAAAATATTTTTAATATTTTCATAATTATCGTTAATATTTCCCATAGTTATTACGCCATGTCCGCTACAATGTTTAACATATTTCTGTATGTTTGTTAACATATTTTCATATTTCAAAGAGTGACTTTGAGAGCTGTTTCACTACCAATGAGGAGCATATTTTGAATTATCAATTTCTAATCAATGGAGCAATTATTTTGAATATCTTGTCCATTTTTGGAGTTAGATCATGGCAATGTAACTACAGAACCCAAACCTCTACCAAAGTGGTCTTGCCCTTTAAGTCAGTGGAGGTCGTTTCTGGAGGTCCCTGGCACAAAATATTTTCAGATGGGGGTCCGCGGCCAAATGTATATCAATTTAGGGGTCCCTGGCATGAAAAAGGTTGAAAACCACTGCTTTAAGTGGTTAATATTTCCCACTGGCGCACTCACACAGACGCACACGTGTGTTCAGACACAGAGACACACAGACTCATATATGAATTTAATTTAGTTATTATGTTATTATGTCTGTTTTCTTGACGTTTGTGTCACTCTCGATGTTGTTGATGTCACTCTGGCTCTTATCATAATGACACTTTCACTGTGTTT
>NC_139957.1:43352261-43382261 GCF_963454915.1 Gymnoscopelus microlampas | reverse complement strand
TGCTTCTACATCCAGCGTTGCCAGATTTTGTGAGAAAAACAGGCAACCATTACCCCCCCCCCCAAATTACCGCCCCCCCCCCCACTCTTTTTTTCTGTTTGATTTGATTTGTTTGATTTATTTGATTTGCAAAGAGAATATGTGCATATGCATACTAGTTCTTTCCATGGGAAAGATGACAGATAGTTGTGCCGGTGAGGTAAGAAACCCTCGGGGGACTTATAAGAGAACCTCACCGTTGACATTACATGCAATTTGAATGTATTAATATAAGACATAATGCTACAACTCATGTGAAGTAAAAAGTGAAAATGAAAAGAGGTTTTAGAATATCCATAACATGACAATATTATGGATGCCTATCATCTAATTACTCACTCGGGTACTCAATTTATTAAATGTCTTTATTGGTAAGAAGGATAGGCACTAGCCCACACAATATTACTATATAGTCAGGGGATATTAAAAAAGTCTTGGAATAAATTCCTTACCAAAAAATATATATAACTAGGGTGTTTTTATGATTCTGAATCCATTGCAATCGTTTGTTTTGCACCAAAACCACTCCTTGGGCTAAAAACGGCCCAATCTCAATGGGTTTTTTTACACAAAAAGTATACATGGCTATGGCCGTTTTTAGCCCAAGGAGTGGTTTTGGTGCAAAACAAATGAATGCAATGGATTCAGAATCATAAAAACACCCTAGTTTGACCCCTCACATGCTACCTAAAACAGAATTAAATTTGGATTTTTTTGGGGATTTTTTTAAACCAAGGTTATGGTGGGTACCCCAACTTTAAGGAGCTGTCAAAAATTATCCTAGGGATACTGAATTTCAGTCTTTGTGAGATGTGTTACTAGACACCTTTACAAACACATTGGTGAAGACTTGTTTTGGTAAGGAATTTATTCCAAGATTGGAAAATATTCTGCTAATATCCCCTGACTTATAGGTTAGGTAAGGATATACTTGTCACGATATGAGACAAGTATTGGACCCAAGTGCATAATCAGGCAGGCAGGCCGATCAAGATCAATGATGATTTATTATAAAAGTCTCAATACAAGGTGGCAATGAAGCAGGACATACAAGCCACGACACACCTTGACAACATCTATAATCTGACAAGAGCACACAAACACAGGGATTAAATAGACACAGGACTAACAAGACACAGGTGAACTCAAAGACAATCAACACAGGGATTGGCTCGGAGACTAACAGGACACAGGTGGAGAAACAAGTAATCACAGGGGGGTGAGACAAGACAGGTAGCAAACACTAGGGCAGACAGGAAACACTAGGAACAATACTACACAATAAAAGTATGAGAGAACAGGACACAATAGGAACGATACATAAGATACAAAGATCCTGACAATACTAAGCTGTAGCATATGGTTATTAATATGAGACATAATGCTAATACCAGGACGTATGCAAACAAGCCAAAAATAAGCAACGTTGCGTTGTTGAAAACGAGCGCTTCCAAACTCTGACACTTTGTATTGACACAAAGTATCTCATAACATGTCTCTACGGTGGATTTTTATTAAACAAAAGCTTTGCAGATAGAAAGAGGATAATTCAAGCTTTCCGTACAGCTGCCATGTTGGTGAGTTTAACGTTGTTAAATATAATCAGAGAGGACTTTTCTGTTTGGATGTATGGGCTGTCAAGACCAGAAAACATTTATTTTTATATACATTTATTTCAATATTATTAATTTTTAAATAGCAGATGTATATATGGTTAAAAGGGTTAAACTGAAGCAAGCCCGAATGAGCAACTACACTTTAGAAACAAGAACGCTACCCTGCATCTATACCAATATTCACAAGTGACTTCACAGGCCCGAAAGGCGCTTATAATAAGCAGACTTGGCAACGCTGTCTATACGTCCCATAATACTAGGGCTGGGTTTGTATAAAGAGACATGTTAAAGAACATGCTGCCTGGCCTGCTGCCGTGGCCGACGCTCAGCCATGCATACATAACATAAAATAACACACGTGTACAACATGCATGGAGCTTATCTGACGGGCAGCGGACATAAAGGAGTCGACGCTGAATAAAGGAGGGGTCCCTCCTCCATCTTGCTCTTGGCAGGCTTTAATGGTGTTTTTTGCCTCTATGATGAACAACCAGGACTGAACCTTCTAAAGGGACTGCTGTGGTTAAACCCAGGGCAGTGTTGCAAGATTTTTGGGAGAGAAATAAACAAACAAGACCAAAGGGGGCGACTATACCTTAGGCCGCTTGATCGTGTAGACACAGGGGGTCCCCAGCACAATTGTTTTAAAGCGGCACTATGTAACTTTTTCATGAATAAAATGTAATTTTGTCCAATCTGTATGGTAGAGTATGTTAATACAATGCAACCTATACAATTGGGGTGGTTGTATTTGGTCTCCCTGCTCTTCTGTTGAGACATTTAGATCGTGTCAAAGGTCATGTCTCACCTAGACACAGGATCTGACACTAATTATGACCTGATGGTCAAGATTCAATTTATCCCCTGAGCAAGCAGGCAGGCTCTATTAGCTCAATGGTAAAAAATGTCAGGACTTGCGCAGGAAACCGGGTCGCACGACGCGCGTTGATCGATGATACGGTTAAGTAAAGTGGTGCTACGGGTACGATACGGGCCTACGGGGCTGACAAGACAGTGGACCGGCTGTGATTAAGACATGTTGGCTAACAACATGGCGACGCGACGCACAGTGATTGATGCTAGGCTAACATCCGCTGGTGTGGTGATTGATGGGGTGAGCTGTAGCATAAGACAGACAACGAATAGGCTTGGTAAAACATGCACCTACTTAAGCTTATTTTAGAGTTCATCTTTATGCGTTTTGAACTTGTAGGTCGGCTATATTTCCGACAGGCGACATTGCCGTATATGAAGGACTATGAATTAAACATGAGGTTACAGTTGGACTGCACGAAGACATTGGTGTGTGTGAGTGTGTGCGTGTGTGTGTGTGCGTGTGTGTGTTTGTGTGTGTGTGTGTGTGTGTGTGTGTGTGTGTGTGTGTGTGTGTGTGTGTGTGTGTGTGTGTGTGTGTGTGTGTGTGTGTGTGTGTGTGTGTGTGTGTGTGTGTGTGTGTGTGTGTGTGTGTGTTATGTAAATTTGTACATGAATGTGTCCTTGACTGAGATCCGGGTAGTTCATCCATCAGGTGGACGTGCGCAGGAGACGCGAGCGGAGGACCGTAGTGGGGTAAGGTGAGGACGCAGGATGCGAGAACATGATCATGAACAAGACAGAATGGAAAGAAACAGCAAGAGAGAGAGAGAGAGAGAGAGAGAGAGAGGGGAAGGAACCCTAACCCTAACCCTAGACCGGACCCCCTGGGGTCTTTGACTTCCACTTTGTTTTAAGCTACGGGTCTCTGAGACTCTGGCCACCTATACTGATTGAGTATGCTGAATCCAATGGTGCAAGGTACTCAAGTTCAAAGGTTAGGGTCAGGGACGCGCTGGCCAAAATTTGGGACAATTCCAGAACGGCCGCGCCATTCCAGGCCGACCAGGGCTCCAACCGGGCGTTTAACCCATTGAGACCTGAAGCCGATTCTACATGTCTCCTAAATCCCAACAGTTTTCTGAAAAACGTATGTTTCTATATCAGTGGTGCTCAATCTTTTTCATGTCAAGGACCCCCAAAATGATATGTATTTGGCCGCGGACCCCCATCAAAATATTTTGTTCCAGGGACCCCCCAGAAGCAGAAATTTGAGTTAAAAATGTTCGCTTTAGAGATATATATATTCAAAGATTTGCACACATTTTTAGGGTCCCCCCCCCCTTTTTATTAGGGGCTTTGAGACTCTGGCTACCCCCCCTAAATCGACGATGCTGAATCCATGGGTATAAGTTTCATCTCTGAGCGACATGTGGTTGTGGAGATACTGCGTGCTGTATTTGAACGAGCCGCCATTTTGGAATGGTACGAGTATTTTCCAGCGTTGTGCGGTGAGCAAAAGAAAAGATCTGGACGTTCGCCATCCAACGGTGTTGGGGTCATTTCGGACCAACCTTTGGTCTAAGAGAAAATGCCCGAACAATCTTGGAAACGGCCGCCGTTTTTCGTTTTTTTTTTTCATGCTGTATTGTCGGCCTTTGCCCCTCTGAGCTTGTAGATCAGATTTTTGGCCACGGGTGTGCATCAACAGTGACAAGCACGACTCTACAGTACCTTTGGCAAGGCATGAACAATTTCAAATGTGTGTGTGTACTGTGAACACACAGCAAACATTTATTCCCCTACAAGTGTTCACGTATAATAATAATCATAATACTTGTCATTATCTAAGGGTTCGACCGGTGGTGTCAAGTGGCCATACTGTTCCAAGTCAGTAGTTGCCGTCAGGGGGTTTGAGTGGTTGCTCAGACCGATGAAAAATGATAGGGAATATTGTTCCCTAGCATTGACACTTGTTTTAGTGGACTCTTTAGTATGGCCTCTGTGAGTAACATCACAGAGTGTAATGTCTGTGATGTTACTCACAGCAGAGGCACACAAGCCCCCACGCCACGTCAAGGCAGTGTCCATGTGGGGGATTTTTTTTTAATTTTGTATTATTATTATTATTTTTTTAGATTTTTTTTTTTAACAAACACACTATCAAAAATAAATAAATAAACAAGAGAAAGCAAAACAAAATGACCTGCCTCAGGTGACTAGGGGTAAAACAAAAGGTTGGGGAGAAAACAAAACAAAATGACCTGCCTCAGGTGACTAGAGTTAAAACAAAAGGTTGGGGAGAAAGCAAAACAAAATGACCTGCCTCAGGTGACATGGGGTTAAACAAAAGGTTGGGGAGAAAACAAAACAAAACGGCCTGCCTCAGGGCACTAAAATAGGAAAAATAAGCCCACGTGGCTTACTGAGCGTTCTTCATGCGTTCCAGCTGTCTCCTGAAGGCTTCCTTGGAGCGGTAAGGGATCTGAGCGTCGTGACACCTCTTGACATATTGTCTGAAGGCTATGTCCAGGAGGAGGGGCCCCTCCAATGGAACAAGCCCACTTTCCTGGGGAGTCCACCTTTGTTTGTAGCTGGCCGGCAGCGCCCGGCTCCTGGACTCCCTGGTCATCACCTCCTGCTCAGGCATGTCCAGGAGTTCCTCCCGTGGCTCCGTCAGGTCTTCTCGAGGCTCTGCCCGTTCCTGCGGCAGTTTCCGCGGTGGCATTGCGGTCTGCTGATGTCTCACAGGAATATTTTCCCCGAGTTTCTTCAGCGCCAGTCCTGCAAAATGAACCTCGAGATCAAACATGGAGATGAGGCGTAGCTGCCTCATGCGGTCAAACGAGACTGGCAGGGCGGTCAGAACGAACTGCCTGAGGACCTCGTAACTGACATACTTCTTGTTCTGCAGAAGTCCGATGCAGGACAAGAAGATGTGGAGGTTCAGCTTAGCGGTGTCGTCTGTGACCTCCTCTGGCCACCTTTTGAGGACCTCCCTCAGCCACGGCAGACCTTGTTCCCCGTAGACCTGCACGGTGCCCGGCCAAGAGAGCCCCTTCAGCACGATGCCGTCTACAATCTGCCTTCTGAGCGTCAGCATGTTCCCCTCCTCGGTAGCAGGTGTGCCGGTGGGCCTCAGCTCTGCATAAGACCTGCGGTCCCACCAGGTCCTCCTGCCCCGGTTGGTCGTGCAGAAGTTCAAGTTGGGAATACAGTGTATGTTGAGGGCCTGGAACCCCGCCTCAAGGCATTCAAGTGCGTCGTCCCTCCGCGACTGAACAACTTCCAGTGCCCTTGGGAATACCATGGGGTAGCGAAAATGTGACGCTTTCTCCACCACCATGGTGCAGTACTCTAAATAGGTGAGCGAAGACACGACTCTCTCCGGTGCTGGTGGTCTTTCGCGCCTTTGGAGCATTTCCATGTCCAGCCCGAATTCAGACTTGTAGATGTCCGTCAGCAATATCTTGACCAGCTTCCTGCCAAGTAATGCAGGGTTACCACTGAGACTATCTGCAAGTGTGAACATTTTCTCCACCCTGGACCACTGGGTCTCGTCGCAGGACCACATCCACAGCGGAGGAGGCTCCAGGCCGACGCTGGCCGCTGAGAACTGGGCCAGCCCCAGTACCCCACGCTGCCAGCTGCGGCTACTTGGGTTTGTGGAGCTAGTACCTAGGCTTACGGAAAACCTTCTGTCCAGGGGGCTACGAGGCTGCCCGTGGAAGAACTCTTCCAGGGCGAGCTCGACCTGGAAGGTCGACCATGTGGCCACGTAGCCCCCCAAATGGAAACTGTCCCTGTAGTGCAGGTCTAGTTGGCTGGTGAGGTAGTCCAGGACTGCCTTGTTTACAGTATGGAGGCCTCTCCCTCCTGGCGTGTCCTTAAATGGGAGCAGCATTGACTCTTCAGTCAGGAGGCGTTCCAGCTGGGCCTGGGAGTAGAAGGTCTTGGGATCAAGACACCAAGGAATTTTTCCAGCCTCGAACCGGACCACGACCTCCACACGTGCCGGAAGGAGAATTCCAGATTTCCTTTTCAGGTCGGCCATGTGTCGGCCGTACTCTACAGCCCTCTTCACTTGGGCCTCTCGGGTTTGAGGGTGGAGAAGACCACACATGGCCACGACGCCGCTGACTGGATGCCTATAAAACGGCACCTGGTGGGTGTGTGGGCTGTCGCAGTACAGCTGGAGGAAGACCAGGCTCCGATCCTCCCCCAGCCCTGCGACAATGGACGTGAGGGCAGGTTTAATGTCCATGCCTCGATGGTCCAGGCTGGTCTGGAAGTTTACACTTTCGTGTATGGATAGGTTGGTGTAGACCAGGCCATTTGTGCCAATGACCCTCTGTACCCCGTACCGCGACCACATAAGGTGTAGTCCCTCGGTCTTACTCCTCATTGTAATCGCGGCATGGACGGAGAGGGACACCACATGGGCAGGTTCAACCAGGTCTGACAGCACCACACACCCACCATGCTTTTGCCCCAACTGTATAAGCGTCTTCATGAACGTCATGCCCTCTGGGACGCTCGCCGACGCTACGGCCTCGTCCAACAAGTCCAAAATAAAACATTTGTCTTTGTCTATAAGCGAGAGCCTCTTGAGGTTCAACAAACTATTTTTTTGAATCGTTGGACGGGCTTGGTCCTCTGCGTCCAGGGTGCTGATCTTGCCCTTGAACTTCCTTATGACGTCTGCCAGAACCGCTGCAGTCCTTTTTTTGGCGTCTGCAGACGACCTAAAATGGACACACAGCTCGTTCTTCTCGGCGGGGATGAGGGTGAGGTTCAGGTGGTAACCCCCATCCACCATCCCCAAGTCGCACCCGTGGACATTGTGCCACATTCTTTGCGCGTCCTGGGAGCAACCTGTCATGCTGACATGTTTTTTAATGTACAGCCAGTGTGGGTTGACCCTGTAGGCCCCATCTGGCAGTGTGATGCTGTGAATTTTCCCCTTCAGGCGTTTAAACGCGGTCAGCTCCACTACCATGCCGTCGATGTCCCGCTTGTAATAGATATCATTGGCTGGGTTGGGCATGTGGGCGCTGTGGAGCCCCACGAACACTTCATCTGCCCTCAGATACTCCTCCGCAGTATCGAAGGCATCGAAGGCCTCCAGCAGGGCCGCTGTGTTGGCCTCAGCCACCTCCTCGAAGGTGATACTGTTGTCACAGTGTGCCATTATGTAAAATGAAACTGGAAATAAACAAAGTGCTTAACCCATTAAGACCTGAGGCGATTCTTAAAACTGTTTCCTAAATCCTAACAGTTTTTTGAAAAAAAATCTAAAACATTTTTTTTTCACGATTTTTCAAAAATAGCAGATCTACAAGTTCATATGAGCTTGTAGATCTGCTATTTTTGAATAGCCAAAGAAATCTAAAGAGACACAGATACGTTCCAGGTCTTAACAAAAACAAAAAAATGACAAGGGCTCACGCAGGGGATGGATTAATTGAGGGGATGACAAACAAATTCACAAACAAGTAGCACAAATGAAAAACAAAACACACAGGGCTCACGCAGGGTCGGGGGGTTATTGGATAGGATGGATGGGATTGGGTAGGATTGGATGTGTGAGGAGGACCGTATTAACGGCTGGAAATCAGTATAGAGTCATATACTTAGTAGGTTGCAACCAGAAGGTGTATGTTTTCACCATAGAAATGCAAACAGGCTAAGAACACCACCTGTAGCTCTTCACCCTCAAGAGAACTCAGAGAACTGGCAAGTGACAGCATTTTATGCCCAGCTCAGCTAATGATCCAGCCTGGACTATACCATTCATAGGGGTGCATTCTAAATCTAGCATATCAAAAAGAGCAGACAATAAATACATAAATAGACATACTATACATAAATAAACACACAATAAATACTTAAATTCCCCTAACCCCCACACGTTTATTAAAAGTCAAACTACAAAATGCTCTTTCCTCACTACTACAACCATAAGCAACTCTAAAACACATCACAACCCCCCCTCTGCCATTCTGACTTGGTCCAGCCCAATTATGCTGGACAGAATAGCACAACTTGAACAGTAACAGTAGTAACAGTTAAGATTCCAATCGTCACTCAACACTAGGCATATCTTACACTTCTATATATTGCACTTGTTTGTTTGCTTGTTAGCTTGTTTGTTTCTATTGTACTCATTCCTATTATACACATTGCATTGCTCTGCCCATCCTGACTACCACTAAACATTTGTCCCCAGGTGGAACTAATTAGCTGAGTGGCCAGCTCAACAAGACAGGAAACACAATTCTAAAATGTTCAGTTAAAAATGTATTCAATCAACAATAAAATCAGGACTGTGCTAAATACAACTGTGCAAATTAATAAAGTGCCAATACCTAAAGTGCCCATATGCTGTGCAAATATCGCTCAAATACTACGGGTTAAATTACATGTGCAAACATAGCAACAGAGGTTCTCAAACTTTTTTATACCACAAGCCCATATTATGAGGGATTCTTTTGGCGGCCCCATTGGAAAGAAAAAGAAAGAAAGAACGACAAGGAGAAAGGAACGGATGAATCATTGAACATGGCTGTCAAATGAATCCTGTGTCTGTCTGTCCTTATCTGTTCCCTCGAGAGACTGAGGCTGTTTCACTTGTCGGTGGACCTATGAAAACAAATCCATCCATCCATTCTGAAACAATTGTGATAAATCTCACACATCTCCATAAATGGTTGCTTAGGATCTTCATATAGGCTATAGGCATAAATGGGATGAAGGCAGACAGACACAGATATCTCCATTTGTGGGCTTAAAAGCAACACAGACAGACATAAAGAGAATTCCATACACAGACACGCCCCCTTCCTATACAAACCCATTATAACTTTAAACTCCATTTTTAACATGTTAGATTCATCAAAAACACCCGTCCTTGGTTCTGGTGACTCACCCTGCCCTCCTAATACGCGAGGGGGCCATGTTGTTTCGATAACTTTTTTCATTTTTTTCCATCTATGTTTTTTTGGAAAATGAAGAGAATAAAATAAATGAAAAAAGTTATCGAAAAAACACGGCCCCTCGCGTATTAGGAGGGCAGGGTGAGTCACCAGAACTAAGGATAGGCCGATAGGCGGTTGTCCAGAACCGCCAATCCAACCAATATGCCCTTATATAGGCATATATGGAGATCTGGTTGTCCAGAATCGCCGATCTGACCGCTATTCCCATACATAGGCATGGCCATATATGGGCATATACTGATGACGTGTGGGAACTCCAAATATGGGCATGAAAGGAACACAAGCAGACAGACGGATACAGAGATCTCCAAATATGGGCATAAAAGGGACACAGACAGACAGACGGGTACAAAAGCATGGTACTCTGACTTGATCGCCGATCCGACCGATATGCCCTTATACTGTACAGGCATATATGGAGATCTGGTTATCCAGAACCGCCGATCCGACCGATATGCCCATATATAGGCATATATGGAGATCCGGTTGTCCAGAACCGACGATCCGACCGATATGCCTCTACATGGCCATATAGGCATATGATTTCCATATATGGGCATAAAAGGTACACTGGCAGACCAACGGATACAACGAGTATTACAAACCCGGTGGGAGTACACCTGAGTAGACTGGTCTGTGTAGACCAGTGCCACATATCTCAATAACCGCGGTACGCTCGACTTCAAACTTGGAGCGTGTATCGCCGAGGACCAGAGTGCGTGCAGTGCACTCCATATTTGAACGTCTCTGACACAGATCTCTATGTTTGGGCACAAATTACTCATCGTGACCTCATCGTGACGACAGGGGTACATCACAGCCGAACAATATAAAATGTCAGACCACTCACTGCACAAGACTTAAAGTAGCTTACTTAACTAGAAGGCTGAAGTGTGTTCCAAAGGCTAAATAAATGGCTTCTTTGCTTAACGGCCTGAAGACGTTCCGTGAGAAGATATTTGGTGGGGCAGAAGGAGGACGAATGGAACTTAGTAGCCAACAAGAGGCAGCAATGATTCAGAACCTCAGAGAGACAGAGGAGAACCAGGAATCTCCAGAGGAGGTATTTGAATCTCCAGAAGAGGTATTTGAATCTCCAGGGGAGGTATTTGAATCTCCAGGAGAGGTATTTGAAGCTCCAGGGGAGGTATTTGAATCTCCAGGAGAGGTATTTGATGAGGATGTGCAGCTGTTGGGGGAGTTGGAAGAGTTGAAACAGGAGCAGCAGCAGCCGGACAAGAAGATGCTGGAGACACACGGGACGGAGAACGTCCGTCCTTGTCCCAACGAGGATGAAATGGAGAATCACCTAAAGAAGTGGTCAGGAGGGAACAGTCTTCTAACAACCCCAGATAAACCTGTGCTGAGAAGATCCACAAGGCCAATCAAAAAGCCTGTAAAACTGGACTTGTGATGTACAAACAGGAGAGGAAAAAAAGGGAACTTTTGTATATCTCGAACACCATCTGACTGATCGACTTCAACCTCGGTGTGTGACACTGAGCTGACAGTCGGTCGGATCAGCAGATCTCCAAAAAAGTATTGATGAACCCACAAATCCCCATAAAAGGGACACACAGATAAGATGCAGAAATCTTCATACATGGGCATAAAAGGACACAGACAAACAGACGAGTACAACATGTACTCTGACAACGGGTATGGGTATTGCATAACCGGGTAGAGCCTGCATTCCCAACTTGCATTTTGCCCGACTTAAATCTTTCCAGACTTGTGTGGTCCTGGAGTTAATAATAGCACAACCAATTCAATTTGTAGCTATGATTCCCTGCTTTCATATGAAAGGAAAAAAAAACATATATAATGCAAAACTCGTAGATGACTCAGCTCTATACAAAATCAGTCACATATGGTTGCTTGTTTAGTTTGAAGTGGCATAGAGATGCTGCAGCCATTTAATAAGTAACGTACTGTGTTAATCTCGGAACTTAGGAGCAGGGGCGTCAATTGGGTATGGCAAGGTATGGCAGGTGCCATAAAAAAATCACACCCAGTGTGAAGTGGGCGGTGTGTGGTCATCACAACATGACACTCAACAAAAACATACGTGTGTTTTTCCATACTAAGTCAATAAGTCCATACTGCTATTCATAGGGCTGCACATGTGTCATGTGTTTCACTAGCCAATCCCAGTCCTGAATTTGCAAAATCAGCCAATCACATTACAGCTAGTGGTGATGACACTAGCTGTAATGTGATTGGCTGACTTTGCAAAAGTATAGATTTGCATTGACTGTGGAAGGGTTAGCGTTGTAGACTGCGTTGTAGACTATTGGCCAATCACGGTGCAGGATTGGTCAGTGTCCAAACCTCACTTATAGGGGGCGGCTACACCACCCCCCAAAAAAAAAGTGATCGGCGTGAGGCGAGGATAGGTGTCCCTTATTTTAATCTCTGGGAGTTAGCAACACTAACCTTGCCATATCTCCATATATGGGCATAAAGGGACAAGGACTGACAGATACAGAGATACCCATACTGTATATGGGCATAAAAGGGACAAGGATAGCATATACGAAGATCTCCATATATGGGCATGACCTGCTCTAACAAGCTCTTTATTGCTATGTTCTTTCATTGCTGCACTACTAGTGTGAATGTCAGCTTCTCTGTTGTTGTCAGAGTGTTTGTTCCAGTTGTGTTATGTTGTGTTTGAGTGTGTGTTCCTGTATGGTGTGTGTAGTATCGTCTCTGTCAGTTGGAAACCTCATTATGTCCAAAACTGTTACTTTTCAGGATTCATTTTTTTTTTTAACAGCAAAAGTAGCAGATCAACAAGCTCAAAACGCGGTGCGAAGCGATGCCTTTCGAGCTTGTAGATCTGCTATTTTTTATGCTTTAGTGTGATGCTGTAGTATGATCAAATAGGGCGTTAATTTCCCCCCAAAAAAACACAAATTGTTAGAATATGGAGATAGGAAGTGTCTACCCGACAACAGCGGTAGTATGTTGCCTGTCCTAGTAACGGTCAACATTAAGGCTACTCTGTGTTTCCTTAGTTTGGTGTTTGACTTTGGGTTCTGTGTGTTTGGGTCCAACTTTGAGTTTGAGTTCCTGGCAGTTTGACCATGATGATGTGGTACAAACTGACAGCTAGGATGATTTAAAAAAACCTTTCATCACTCAGAGGTTTGTGTCAATGTGTGGCAGCAAGGTGAACGTGCCAATTAAAATTTAACATTCACACCAGACTGATACAGGGGACACTGTTCTGGGTGTCAGGCAGTAGGTGTGTGTGCATGCGTGTGTGTGTGTGTGTGTGTGTGTGTGTGTGTGTGTGTGCGTGCGCGCACGCACGCGTGTGTGTGTGTGTGTGTGTGTGTGTGTGTGTGTGTGTGTGTGTGTGTGTGTGTGTGTGTGTGTGTGTGTGTGTGTGTGTGTGTGTGTGTGTGTGTGCGTGCGTGCGTGTGTGTCAGGCGATATGAGTGAATGGTTGCACATGTAGTGAAATTCACTGTATTTTTGTCATATTTGCCCAGCTGTCAATCTCCAGTCATTAATATTGAGTATCACGGCCACACATCTCATTCCAGTCTAACCAGCAGGCACGGACTGGCACAGAAAATCGGCCCTGGCATTTGTGATCTTCACCGGCCCACCGGGCGCCGCGCCGAAAAATTGCAGTTAATTGGTTAAAAATGTCTTGAAAAATTGTTTTTTGGTGACATTATTTCGGTTTTAGGGTTGGCCGCGACCCAGACTGCCCGGCCCTAGAAGTGCCAGACCGTCCAATCCGGGCCTGCTAACCAGTCAGAGTAGAGATGGCCACTGTGCAGAATGTTTGTTACCAAGTTCCTTATTTCTAACCTATAATGTTTTCAGATACATATTTTGTGTGTGCTGATTAAGTTTACAATGAGTAATACACGGTCTGGACGTCATCTTGAATGAGATTCAAAACTGAGTAACTATTAAAATCAGTTGTGTTTTGAGGAAAGTGAACAAAATCAAGATTAATTTATATTCATGAACGTGTATCTATGTCATCACGCAGCACGTTGTTGTTCACAGGAAGTAATTCAAATTGGATTTTCAGGGACTTTTGATATACAAATACACACTTCTTTTTCAATTGTTTTGGCATCGATTGTTAGGTATGATGACCACAGATATGCTCTAAAATTGTGAGAAACATTTTTCATTTCACTAGACCTTTATGATTGTTGGATTTAGAACTTTAGTACTTTCTTATTGTTATCTGTGGTTTCTACAATGGGAACCATGATCAATTCTATTGACTGTGCTCTGCTTTAGGGTCCTAAATCAGTAGCCTACTTCACACTGACAGGGAGAGCATGCTGCTTGCTTCTGCTCACTGTTGTCACGATCCATCATTGGGACTTTGTCAGCATTCCCACATGTGTGTATTGTCATCAGCAGCACCTTTCTGTCAACCAAGTATCAAGGCGTTTTTCTAGTACAGTGGTTCTCAAACCTTTTTGGGTTAGGGTTAGCATAACTTTTTCATCCACAGCACCCCTGAATTACATTGTTACTTACTTACTTACTTATAGGACCCTCCCTCCATTTATGTCATATTACGGTACATAAAAATGTAAATATTTCCGCCTAAGATACAGTATGCCATGAGGAAAACTTGAGTATCAATTTCCATTAGGGCAGGTTGAAAATAATTCTATACTTGACGTTTAACCACTCTGGGTGGAACATTCGTCAACAACAGCAGATCTACAAGCTCACAACGCAACGCAACGTGATGTGTTGTGAGCTTGTAGATCGGCTATTTTTGACAGATTTGGTGTAGAAAAAAAGTGATATGGATCAATTCCAAATATTATCAAAACATTCCGAGGCACCCACTTTGAGAAGTACAGTAGGACCCAAATGCAACGGAAGGCTAAATCTTGATGTGGAGGACAACGTTGATTTGACAATAATTTGCAGGAGAAACTCAGCAGTCATGAACTGACTTAGAAAAAGGCTACCAAGACAAACAATTCAGCAAACTTTCAAGGTACAGACAGGTATAAATACAATGGGAACTAACAAGAAACAGGTGCAACTCAATGACAATCAACACAGGGATTGGCTGACCTAAAACAAGACACAAGTGGAAAACTAAACTAATCACAAGGTAATGACACAAGATAGGTAACAGTAACTAGGGCAGACAGGAAACAATAGGAACAATACTACAAAATAAGGTACCAAAAAAACACAAGAACACACTACAAAATAAGATACAGAAATACAGATCCTGACACCAAGTTCTAATTTTCTCAAGATCAGCTCTGGCAAAATGTGATGCAACCAGAATTATTTCAGTTTTATCATGTTTGGGAGGTCCGCTGATCTGACTGACTTCCCTCTCATATATGGGCCAATACAGTATGTGGGCATACCATATATGGGCACTGTGGTCGGATCGGCGGTTCTGGAGAACTGGATATCCATATATGCCTGTATGAGCATATCGGACAGACAGGGATTTTGCACATTCATAGTAGGATTTCATACAAAGCTTAATATTTTGGTTGGATATGAAATCTTATCTTCCAATACATTCTTAAGTTTTAGGCCTATTGTCAAACATGTTCAAAACAATTTAAACAACTGCGTCATAAGATTTAATATCCACCAAAATATTTCATACATAATTATGAAATATTGACCAAGACTAAAACTAAGGAAATGATTATGGTTTGTTTAAGCAGATCGACTTCCACCTTCGACACTTCCACCTTACTGAACCTCAAGACTGAAGACCTAATGCTTCTAGTCTAGACTTCACTTTAAGAGCATGAATGACGTAGAGCAGTGGTTCTTAAACTTTTTCAAGTCAAGGACCCCCAAATGTGTGTGTATTTGGCTGCGGACCCCCATCTGAAAAGGGTTTGTGCCGGTGACCCCCAGAAGAGAAGATTGATGTTAAAAAAAAGCAGATGTAGGCCTACAAACTCACAGTTAGCACAACTACACTGTGAGCTTGTATATCTTCTCTTTTTGAATAGCCAATATAAATGGATAAAGCGGTTATTAAAATGAATGTGATGCATTAACACCTTTAGCTGGGGACCCCCTGGAACCCCTCTCAAGATCCCTGGGGGTCCCCAGCCCCCACCTTGAGAGATCGGCTTGTAGATCGGCTATTTTTGACAGATTTGGTGTAGAAAAAAAGTGATATGGATCAATTCCAAATATTATCAAAACATTCCGAGGCACCCACTTTGAGAAGTACAGTAGGACCCAAATGCAACGGAAGGCTAAATCTTGATGTGGAGGACAACGTTGATTTGACAATAATTTGCAGGAGAAACTCAGCAGTCATGAACTGACTTAGAAAAAGGCTACCAAGACAAACAATTCAGCAAACTTTCAAGGTACAGACAGGTATAAATACAATGGGAACTAACAAGAAACAGGTGCAACTCAATGACAATCAACACAGGGATTGGCTGACCTAAAACAAGACACAAGTGGAAAACTAAACTAATCACAAGGTAATGACACAAGATAGGTAACAGTAACTAGGGCAGACAGGAAACAATAGGAACAATACTACAAAATAAGGTACCAAAAAAACACAAGAACACACTACAAAATAAGATACAGAAATACAGATCCTGACACCAAGTTCTAATTTTCTCAAGATCAGCTCTGGCAAAATGTGATGCAACCAGAATTATTTCAGTTTTATCATGTTTGGGAGGTCCGCTGATCTGACTGACTTCCCTCTCATATATGGGCCAATACAGTATGTGGGCATACCATATATGGGCACTGTGGTCGGATCGGCGGTTCTGGAGAACTGGATATCCATATATGCCTGTATGAGCATATCGGACAGACAGGGATTTTGCACATTCATAGTAGGATTTCATACAAAGCTTAATATTTTGGTTGGATATGAAATCTTATCTTCCAATACATTCTTAAGTTTTAGGCCTATTGTCAAACATGTTCAAAACAATTTAAACAACTGCGTCATAAGATTTAATATCCACCAAAATATTTCATACATAATTATGAAATATTGACCAAGACTAAAACTAAGGAAATGATTATGGTTTGTTTAAGCAGATCGACTTCCACCTTCGACACTTCCACCTTACTGAACCTCAAGACTGAAGACCTAATGCTTCTAGTCTAGACTTCACTTTAAGAGCATGAATGACGTAGAGCAGTGGTTCTTAAACTTTTTCAAGTCAAGGACCCCCAAATGTGTGTGTATTTGGCTGCGGACCCCCATCTGAAAAGGGTTTGTGCCGGTGACCCCCAGAAGAGAAGATTGATGTTAAAAAAAAGCAGATGTAGGCCTACAAACTCACAGTTAGCACAACTACACTGTGAGCTTGTATATCTTCTCTTTTTGAATAGCCAATATAAATGGATAAAGCGGTTATTAAAATGAATGTGATGCATTAACACCTTTAGCTGGGGACCCCCTGGAACCCCTCTCAAGATCCCTGGGGGTCCCCAGCCCCCACCTTGAGAACCAATGACTTAGAGCTCCATGAATGGAGCAGACTGACACATTTCGGTCTGGCGTCATGGACTGGGTCTGATGATGTCATCACCTGGGTCTGATGTCATTGACTCCCTGTTCGGGCGTGGCTGATGGGTAAACTCCATATAAGGACAAGACTTCTTCCTGGCATCGTCATGATGACACCGGTATATAAAAGCACCAGGAGGTAGAAACAAACACAAATTTTCACTCGAAAAACTATTCTGAAACTCACTTTTCAGAAAGTAATTTTGTCCTAATTTTGTCCTGTTATGTTCATGCTGGGTCGTTAAGATAATAGCATAGATTTTTTTCATGTATTTATTCCTAAAAAAATGTCCGTAATAAAGATGTGGACGCCTCAGACTCTGTTCTCACGGTGTATCCATCATATGATGAGGCAGACTGGATCCCTGACCGGATCCCAGACTGGATCCCTCTCAGCAGAGCTCTCTCTCCCCTCCTCACACACCACGCCATCGCGGTCCATCGTCTGCGGTGCTGGTCCGGGCCTCTCCTTCCACACAGGCTCTCCTCAGCACCATTCCAATAGGACGTCCATATCGCGCTGCGGCAGGCAGAGGTACGAGAGGCTGTATCCAGTCCTTCTGGTCCGGCCCGACGGCTCCACACTGAACATAAGATACAAAGAACCCAGACGGGTCGTGGTGATGCCGGTGGACCCGTCCACCCTGTCAGAGGAGGAGCGGAGAGCTCGTCGGAAGAAGATAGATGTCAAGAAGAAGAAGGTGAAACATGAAGATGTCCACTATGAAGATGACTTCCAGGCCGATGATTACAGCAGGTTCTGGAAGAAGGAATAACACTTTATTTGTTGTGCTCATTTATAGCAACGCCCTGCACACATAGACACACACAGACATTGAAAACTGGGAGCTGACCAGTACAACCACAGTCTTATACTGGGAGCTTATACTATTGGCCACTGATCAGCACCACCTGGAGCAGTTTGGGGTTAACCCATTAAGACCGGGAAAGCATCTGTCATTTCAGATTTAAACCACTTTATCCATTATCTTATACTTGGGCTATTCAAAAATAGCAGATCTACAAGCTCATAGCGTGGCACCGAGTGCCGCACTACGAGCTTATAGATGTGCAATTTTTTTGTTGTTGAAAAATCTTGAACATTTGTGCAAATCTTTGAATGCATATTCTTTATAAAGCGAACATTTTTAACTCAAATCTTTGCTTCTGGGGATTCTACAAAACTTTTTTTGAGAATAATTTTGTTGTTATAATATCAGTGTTTCTCAAACTTTTCATGTCAAGGACCACCCAAAATGGACCGCGGACCCCCATCTCAAAATATTTTGTTCCAGGGACCCCCAGAAGCAAAGATTTGAGTTAAACATGTATATTCAAAGATTTGCACACATTCACGATTTGTTTTACAAAAAATAGCAGATCTACAAGCTTGGAGCTTGTAGATCTGCTATTTTTTTTTTAAAGCCAAAGAAATCTAAAGTGACACAGATGCGTTCCCAGTCTTAATGGCTAAAGTGCCTTGCTCAAGGGCACTTTAGCCGTGTTGGGGGATAGATGAGTGGTGACCATTCACTTCCGCACCCAGATTTTTCCTGCTGGTCCAGGTAATCAAACAGGGAACCTTCCAAATACGATCCTCTAACCTTTAGGCCACCGCTGCCCTGGACTTGATGCAGATTTTTTGTTTAATTGTGTGCCATTTTTTCAACAGCAAACTCCAGCGTTCTCTCCTGGATGAAGACTTAATCGACTGCAACTCAACTGAAGTATTAGATCAAGTGGTTAACACACAAGAACACAATTAAAACACAGTCTGTCAGTTTTTAAAGACATGAGAAGATATCCCAAATAAATCAAGTGAAATCAC
This sequence comes from Gymnoscopelus microlampas, assembly GCF_963454915.1. Taxonomy (NCBI): domain Eukaryota; kingdom Metazoa; phylum Chordata; class Actinopteri; order Myctophiformes; family Myctophidae; genus Gymnoscopelus; species Gymnoscopelus microlampas. Next base: position 43,363,430 of record NC_139957.1, on the reverse strand, counting down.
CCTACAGTATATACATAGGCTATTTGAAAATAGCCAATCTACAAGCCCATAACGTGCCACATTGCAGATCTGATATTTTTAAAGAGATCTTGTGAAAATTTGAAAAATGTGGAATCTCCTATCTTTGAAACATTTTTTAAATAAGTGTTAAATAGCTCTATATTCTGATAGTACTCATAGAGTGTTTGTTCAGTAACAGGAGTCTCCATGTCTCTTTATCTCCCAGCACTTTATTAAACATAAATTGCATGTTCAGGTCAGGATACCAATTTTATCCAATCAGGATAGAGACCTCAGACAGGATACAGATTAAACAAGTGAGATTGGAATGATGTGATGATTCAAATAAATGAGCAGACAAAATGAAGCTGATAAATGAGTACTCTAACCTACCTGAAAATGTATTTAATTAAAGAGCTAGAGAGACGGGGAGGCCCCTTTTACTCAACAAACACTCTATAGCAATGATTAGCATATCATATATGATCAGAATAATGCTTTTACTGCTTTAACCTTTTGACTACAAAACAACCGTTTTGTTTTAACCAAACAATATCACACCTTTAACTACACAAATCTTGTCCCTGACAAAATGTTGTCTGATGAGGGATTCATTTGGGCGTCCTTGACATGAAAACAAGTTTGAGAACCACTGCCTGCCAGAGTGCTTGTAAATCGAGTTGTCTGATAAACCTTGAAACGGTTCTCTTGCTCTCTGTCACTTTCCCTCTCTACCCCCCCCCCCCCCCCCACCCCCCTCCCCTCCCCCACAGCGTGTCCTATTAATTTCAGTGACATTAAAGTGATGAGAGGAAAAACAACGTGGCTCTCTTTTGTTTTCTGACATCAAAGCTTGAGAGCTTTGCCGTCGTAGGATTAAAAGAGGTTCCTTCATAGAGCGGTGTGAAGTGAGTGGCTCTTCAGAGGAGCGGAGAGAGAGGTGCGTTCGCTACGATGAGGAGGAACAAGGAGAACAAGTCACCAGAGATGAAAGATGCTCGTACTCTTAATCTTCTTCTTCTTCTTCAACTTCTCATCTAAAGCCACGACACACTGTCTATCTAATTTATGTGTTTCTAGTTGGAAGCTGTGCTGGTGTTTAAGAGCCCTGCAGGAGCATGGTAGCTGGAACAGTAATGGTAGCTGGTAATTACAGCTGGTAGCCATTTTTCTAACAGTGAACGACATAACTCAGTTTCATTTCATCCATGGTTCTTTTCCATTGTGGGAAGGGACATTGAGGGGAAAATGTGAAAGCTGAATTAATAATATATAGCCTAAAATAAAAATGTATTGTATGTGCATTTGAGGTGACGGAGCACCTTATAGAGCAAGGGTTCCCAAACGCTTCAAGCCCCCCCAAAATAACATTTGAACTAGGGACCCCCCTAACAAGCCCTTTTAGTTTGACTCGGTTCCACAGATAAATATTGTGAAAATAGCCAAACTACAAGCTCACAACGCCTCGCAGTGCGAGGCGTTGTGAGCTTGTAGATTGGCTATTTTCCCAATGTTTGCCTTTTCTTACATAATATTTGACAATTTGGCCAATTTAGTATTTTAAAAGTCATTACATTGTAACTTTAGAAATGTACTGTACATATACCCTGTTTCCATTATACTGTATATTGGTTTGTTTACTGTTGAGTGAGAAAACAATGTTGCACATTAAGCTAATCATCTGGGGACCCCCCAAAATAATTTGGTATGTCAGTATGTCACAAGGACAACTTGAGAGAATGTGAGTTTCCATTAGGAAAATATCCACTTGAACCCCAGCATCTCTAATCTTGTGGTAACGTTCACCAAAAATAGCCAAGCTTGTAGATCTGCTATTTTTGGTGAAGAGATTTGGTGTAATAGAAAAAGAGCGCGCCAAGCATCTCAAGTATAGGGTCATGGTTAAAGTGGTTAAACTGAAGTGATTTTGATCAATTCTAAAAATTATCAAAGTATTCTGCGGCACCCCTGGACTTGTGTCACGGCACCCTAGGGTGCCAAGGAACCCACTTTGAGAAACCCTAGAGGTCACGGTACGTATATAGCGTAACACGGTAGAACACACCACAAACCTCACCTGGAGCTCAGGTGTTCAAATGCAATGCATTCCGGGACAGAGGGTCTGGTTAGACCAGTGGTTCTCAAACTGTTTCATGTCTAAGACCCCCAAATGAATAGATATTTGTTCGCTGACCCCATCTGAAAATAGGTTGTGCCAGGGACCCCCATACAAGATATATTCCAAATGTGTCATATTAATTCATTTTGCTCTGGGGACCCCCTCAATGACCCCTGGAGGTCCTCAGACTACACTTTGAGAACCACTAGGCTAGAGAGTAGTGAGGATCAAACATATTTTGTTACATAATGATTATTATGCTGGTTCAAAACCAACAGACAGCTGATAACTGATGAAGGAACATGATAGGATTGTTGTTGATGCATTGACGTAAACACGCAGTCGGTAGCGCTGTCGCCTCACAGCTAGAAGGTCCTGGGTTGGGTTCCCGCCGGGGACGCTGTGGGCGCTGGGGGTGTGTCTTCTCCTCCGCGTTACCAGCGCCCATACCCTAGGTGGGGTTGGCGAAAGGGCCTACTCTGTGTGGAGTTTGCATGTTCTCCCCGTGTCTCCTAGGGTAGTTAATACCCTCACAAAAACATGTAGTAATCCTGGTCACTATACTGCCTCCCCCTGGTCAGCCGGGGCGCCTGATGGAGGGGATGGGAACTAGTTGGAATAACGTGTTCCTTCCACACGCTATGTCCAACCAGGGAAACTCCCCCCTGTCACGTGATAAGAAGGTCAGTTGGCTCTCATGCATTGAAGGAGGCATGAGCTCGGCCCTGGCCTCCCTAGGCTGGTGGGGGGAGTGTAGTGCCCAGGATCATTTAGCAAATTGGCACCGGGTGAAAAAAGGGTTACAAAATCGAGGGATAAAAATTAAGAAAAAGAAGAAAAAAAAAGCTACAATTGAGCCCCAAATCAATATGTCATCATAGTTTTATGATTCAAATGAATGAATGTATTAATTAGTGTGGTTGCCCAACAGGGCAACCAGACTATAGTACTCTATAGCTTTCTTTATAGATAAACTTTATTTCAAACCGCTATTTCTCCCACAGTTTTTATCCCCCAATGTTGTGCCATATGTCAAAATGACCGTCTAAATCGGGAATCGTGTGCTTGTATTTTGCTAAGAGATTGGTTAAATAGTTTAATTGATATTGATTTATTAGTGCATTAAATTTCCCCATCCACTTTAATGTAAAAGTGAAACAACTCAAATTCAAGTATTTTTTTCTCAGAAACCTTAAGAGCTAGAGTTATCAGATTTGGAAGGAAAATTCATAATTAAGTCCCAAATTATTTAAAAAAATATCACACCATTCGGCCTCATGGTGGCGCTATAACAGCCCCCTTTACGTTTTGGCCCGTAACTCTTGAACCGTAGGTCCTAAAATCAAAATTTCTTTTCACCTGGATTCCTTGGGTCACGACGCATCTCCCCATATAGGCCACGCCCATTTGCGTCAGGATAGATTTTTTGATATTGATTTATTAGTGCATTAAATTTCCCCATCCACTTTAATGGGAATTGCAAAAACTCCCATTCAAGTATTTTTTTCTCGGAAACCGTAAAGGCTACAGTTACAAAACTTGGAGGGGAGGTTAATAGTTTTTTGAAAAATTATTAAGAAAATAATCACACCAGTCGGCCACATGGTGGCGCTATAACAGCCCCCTTTACCCTTTGGCCTATAACTCTTGAACCGTAGGTCGTAAAATCAAAATTTATTTTTCCCTGGATTCCTTGGGTCAAGACGCATCTTCCCATATAGGCCACGCCCATTTGCGTCAGGATATATTTTCCGCCATTTTGAATTTTCTTCAAAACACACTTTTTGCTCCTTTTCCTTCAATTTTTTTCCAAATCTCACACAAATCCGTACACGTGATCTATGGACCCATGCGATAAACCTATCCAAGCGGAATTTTGATAGTCCGTACCGTCCGTCTGTAAATGGCTTCCAAAGTTAGCGGGAGGGGCCCGTTTGACCAAAAATGCCATAAATCACGAACGAAACGTCCGGTCAATCCCAAATTTGCATCACATGTCGAGGGTGGTATACTAAACCAATCCCCAAAAGCATTTCTACTTTGATCCATAGGGGGCGCCACAAATGCTCGAAATGTAACCGTTTGATGCAAAAACATGATTTTTGGGGGATCAATCCTCTCAAAATGAAACGCAGGTGATCTCAGGAGTGACGTGACGATGTAATTGGCGCAGTGTCCGACGGTATTCCTCCCGGCCGCGTCGGCGCAACCACACTTTGCAATTGCCAATTGCGACGCGTCTAGTTCATGTTGGTTGAGCAAATTCACCATTATGCATTTGTTGGACAAATTATTAACTAAAAGCACAACTACATTTTCCAAATAAGTGTTTTGAGCTGAGAAAATGTTAACCATGTTAACTCTGGTAAAAAAAAAAATCACAAATGTTTTTTTTCAAATGATTCTCAAATGATGTATTTATTAATTTTACATATTTTCAAAATGGATGAAAATAGCAGATACACAAACTCGCATCACATTGTGACATTTCGCTATTCACAAGCAAACAGCTTTTCTCAGAATTTCAGTTTTCAGGAACAATTCAGAAAGTATTAGTAGTATTTCAGATCAATCTGTAGCTGTCACATTTCACATGAAATGAAAACGAAAAAACTAAACAAAAAACGAATTGTCCATAACTCCAGTAGTTACTGCGACCGTTAAATATGTGTATATTTAAAGAAGAATGTTCAGCAAATGTTATGCATAACATTAGATTTTGATAAGAGCAATTTTGACATTTTGGCCAAATGGCGGTGCTACAGGAAAAAAACTAAAGGTCAGTGAAATCGAAGTACATCATCCAGGAGACATGAAGGTGAGTGGGTTCCATCCTCCCAGTGACATGAGGATATATAGGGTTTATCCTCCAGGGGACATGGAGGTGAGTAGGGTCCATCCTCCTGGGGACATGTAGGTTCATCCTCCAGGGAACATGAAGGTGAGTAGGGTCCATCCTCCTGGGGACATGGAGGTTCATCCTCCAGGGGACTTTCAGTTGAGAAGGGTTCATCCTCCAAGGGACATGGAGGATCAGCCTCCAGGGGGCATGAAGTTTTGTCCTCCAGGGAGCAAGAATATTCATCATCCAGGACACATGAAGGTGAGTAGGGTCCATCCTCCTGGGGGCATGAATGTTCAAACTCCAAGGTGCATGAAGGTTCATCATCCATTGGGCAGGAAGGTTCATCTTCCCAGGTGCATGAAGGCTCATCGTCCATTGGGCAGGAAGGGTCACCTACCAAGGGGCATGAAGGTTCATCCTCCATGGGGCATGAAGCTTCATCCTCCCAGAGGCATGAAGGTGAGTAGGGTCCATCCTCACAGACGCCTGAAGGTGAGTAAAGTCCATCCTCCAGGGGACATGAAGGTTCATCATCAAGGACACATGAAGGTGAGTGGGTTCCATCCTCCCAGTCGCATGAAGATGTATAGGGTTTATCCTCCAGGGGATTTGAAGGTGAGTGTGGTCCATCCTCCAGGGGGTATGAGGCTTCATCATCCATGGGACATGAAGGTACATCCTCCAGGGGGCATGAAGGTTCATCCTCCCAGAGGCATGAAGGTGAGTAAGGTTTATCTTTCAGTGGGCATGAAGGTTCATCCTCCAGGGGACATGAAGGTTCATCCTCCAGGATGTATGAAGGTGTGTAGGGTTCATCCTCCCAGAGGAATGAAGGTTCATCCTCCAGGGAGCATGAAAGTTTATCATCCAGAAAACATGAAGGTGAGTGGGTTCCATCCTCCCAGTGGCATGAAGATGTATAGGGTCCATCCTCCCAGAGGCATGAAGGTGAGTAGGGTTTATCCTCCATGAGACATGAAGGTGAGTAGGGTTTGTCTTCCTGGGGACATGGAGGTGAGTAGGGGTTATCCCCCATGAGACATGAAGGTGAGTTGGTTTCATCTTCCTGGGGATATGGAGGTGAGTTGGGGTTATCCTCCATGAGACATGAAGGTGAGTAGGGTTCGTCTTCCTGAGGACATGGAGGTGAGTAGGGTTCGTCTTCCTGAGGACATGGAGGTGAGTAGGGGTGATCCATTAGGGGACATTGCGGATAAACCTCCAGGGGAAATGGAGGTTCATCTTCCTGGCTGCATGGATGTTCATCCTCCAGGGGATATGTAGGAGCATCATCCAGGGGATTTGAAGGTGAGTAGGAGTAATCCACCAGGGGGCATGAAGGTAGACATAAAGGTAAGGGACATAAAGGTGAGCAGGGGTCAACCTCCAGGTGGCCTGAAGGTTCATCCTCCCAGAGGCATGAAGGTGAGTAGGGTTTATCCTCCATGAGACATGAAGGTGAGTAGGGTTCGTCTTCCTGAGGACATGAAGGTGAGTAGGGTTCGTCTTCCTGAGGACATGAAGGTGAGTAGGGTTCGTCTTCCTGGGGACATGGAGGTGAGTAGGGGTGATCCATTAGGGGACATTGAGGATAATCCTCCAGGGGAAATGGAGGTTCATCTTCCTGGGTGCATGGATGTTCATCCTCCAGGGGATATGTAGGAGCATCATCCAGGGGATTTGAAGGTGAGTAGGAGTAATCCAGCAGGGGGCATGAAGGTAGACATACAGGTAAGGGACATAAAGGTGAGCAGGGGTCAACCTCCAGGTGGCCTGAAGGTTCATCCTCCCAGAGGCATGACGGTGAGTAGGGTTTATCCTCCATGAGACATGAAGGTGAGTTGGTTTCATCTTCCTGGGGACATGGAGGTGAGTAGGGGTTATCCCCCATGAGACATGAAGGTGAGTTGGTTTCATCTTCCTGGGGATATGGAGGTGAGTTGGGGTTATCCTCCATGAGACATGAAGGTGAGTAGGGTTCGTCTTCCTGAGGACATGAAGGTGAGTAGGGTTCGTCTTCCTGGGGACATGGAGGTGAGTAGGGGTTATCCTCCATGAGACATGAAGGTGAGTAGGGTTCGTCTTCCTGGGGACATGAAGGTGAGTAGGGGTGATCAATCAGGGGAAATTGAGGATCATCCTCCAGGGGACATGGAGGTGAGGATGGTCCATCCTCCCAGAAGCATGAAGGTAAGTAGGGTTTGTCTTCCATAAGACAGGAAGGTGAGTAGGGTTCGTCTTCCTGAGGACATGGAGGTGAGTAGGGGTGATCCATTAGGGGACATTGAGGATAATCCTCCAGGGGAAATGGAGGTTCATCTTCCTGGGTGCACGGATGTTCATCCTCCAGGGGATATGTAGGAGCATCATCCAGGGGATTTGAAGGTGAGTAGGAGTAATCCACCAGGGGGCATGAAGGTAGACATAAAGGTAAGGGACATAAAGGTGAGCAGGGGTCAACCTCCAGGTGGCCTGAAGGTTCATCCTCCCAGAGGCATGAAGGTGAGTAGGGTTTATCCTCCATGAGACATGAAGGTGAGTAGGGTTTGTCTTCCTGGGGACATGGAGGTGAGTAGGGGTGATCCATCAGGGGAAATTGAGGATCATCCTCCAGGGGACATGGAGGTGAGGATGGTCCATCCTCCCAGAAGCATGAAGGTAAGTAGGGTTTATCTTCCATGAGACATGAAGGTGAGTAGGGTTCGTATTCCTGAGGGCATGGACGTGAGTAAGGGTGATCCATCAGGGGACATTGAGGATCATCCTCCAGGGGACATAGAGGTTCATCTTCCTGGGTGGATGGGTTTTCATCCTCCAGGGGATATGTAGGAGCATCGTCCAGGGGACTTGAAGGTGAGTACCACCATGAAGGTAGACAAAAAGGTAAGGGACATGAAGGTGAGCAGGGGTCAACCTCCAGGTGGCCTGAAGGCTCATCCTCCCAGAGGCATGACGGTGAGTAGGGTCCATCCTCCAGGGGGCAACATGAAGGTATAACCTCTAAGGGACTTGAAGTTCCGTCCTCCAAGGGACTTTGAGGATCATCCTCCCAGAGGCATGAAGGTGAGTAGGGACCATCCTGCCAGAGGCATGAAGGTGAGTAGAGTGCATCTTCCCAGAGGCATGAAGGTGAGTAGGGTTTATCCCCTAGGGGATATGAGGTTTCATCCTCCAGCTGGTGTGATTGTTTATCCTCCAGGGGACATGAAGGTTCATCCTTCCAGGGGCATGAAGGTGAGTAGGGTTTATCCTCCAGTGAACATGAAGGATTAACATGAAGGGTACATGAAGGTGAGTAAGGTCCATCCTCTAGAGGACTTAAAGGTGAGCAGGGGTCAACCTCCAGGTGGCCTGAAGGATTATCATCCAGGGTACATGAAGGTGAGTAAGGTCCATCCTCTAGGGGACATGGAGGTTCATCCTCTAGGGGACATAAAATTGAAATAAAGCATAATTACAAATTAGCCTGGCATTTAGCAGACACTCTTCATCCAGGGCAACACAAGGTAATAATACATCAAATGCATATAGTAATCTAGGATCATAGGTAATAGGTGTTAAGTACTTAAGTACATGTACTCAAGTAGTGTGTGTGTGTGTGTGTGTGTGTGTGTGTGTGTGTGTGTGTGTGTGTGTGTGTGTGTGTGTGTGTGTGTGTGTGTGTACATTTGAGGAATCTTTACTTTACTCGAGTATTTAATTTCCAGTATTTTTACTTCTACTCCATTACATCTCAGAGACAAATATTGTACTTTTACTCCACTACAATTATTTGAAAACTTTAGTTACTATTTGAAAGTTCATCCTCCCAGAGGCATGATGGTGAGTAGGGTCTATCCTCCAGGGGGCAGCATGAAAGTTCAACCTCAAAGAGAACTGAAGGTTCATCCTCCATGGGGCATGGAGGTCTATCCTCCAGAAGGCATGAAGGTTCATCCTCCCAGAGGCATGATGGTGAGTAGGGTCTATCCTCCAGGGGACAGCATGAAGATTCATCCTCTAAGGGAACTGAAAGTTCATCCTCCATGGGGCATGAAGGTTTATCCTCCAGGTGGCCTGAAGGTTCATCCTCCCAGAGGCATGATGGTGAGTAGGGTCTATCCTCCAGGGGACAGCATGAAGGTTCAACCTCTAAGGGAACTGAAGGTTCATCCTCCCAGAGGCATGAAGGTGAGTAGGGTTTATCCTCCAGGCGGCAGCATGAAGGTTCAACCTCTAAGGGGCCTGAAGGTCCATCCTCCAGAAGGAATGGAGGTTCATCCTCCCAGAGGCATGAAGGTGAGGAGGGTTCATACTCCAGGGGACATGAAGGTTCATCCTCCAAGGGGCATGAAGGTTCATTCTCCCAGAGGCTTGAAGGTGAGGAGGGTTCATACTCCCAGGGGCATGAAGGTGAGGAGGGCTCATACTCCCAAGGGCATGAAGGTGAGGAGGGTTTATATTCCAGGGGACATGAAGGTTCATCTTCGCAGAGGCTTGAAGGTGAGGAGGGTACATACTCCCAGGGGCATGAAGGTGAGGAGGGCTCATACTCCCAAGGGCATGAAGGTGAGGAGGGTTTATATTCCAGGGGACATGAAGGTTCATCCTCCAAGGGACATGAAGGTTCATCCTCCCAGAGGCTTGAAGGTGAGGATGGTTCATATGCCCAGGGGCATGAAGGTGAGGAGGGTTCATACTCCCAGGGGCATGAAGGTGAGGAGGGTTCATACTCCAGGGGACATGAAGGTTCATCCTCCCAGAGGCTTGAAGGTGAGGATGGTTCATACGTCCAGTGGCATGAAGGTGAGGAGGGTTCATACTCCCACGGGCATGAAGGTGAAGAGGGTTCATACTCAGGCTGACATGAAGGTTCATCCTCCAAGATGCTTGAAGGTGAGGAGGGTTCATACTCCCAGGGGCATGAATGTGAGGAGGGCTCATACTCCCAGGGGCATGAAGGTGAGGAGGGTTCATACTCCAGGGGACATGAAGGTTCATCCTCCCAGAGGCTTGAAGGTGAGGAGGGTTCATAATCCAGGGAACATGAGTCATCCAGGGAACATGAAGGTTCATCCTCCCAGGGGCATGGAGATGTATAGCGTTCATCCTCCAGGGGGCAGTAGTATTCATGCTCCTGGGAGCAAGGAGGTTCATCCTCTATGGGACATGAAGGTGAGTAGTGTTCATACTCCAGAGAACATGAAGGTTCATCCTCCAGGGGGCTTGAAGGTGAGTAGGGTTCATCTCCCAGGGAGCATGAAGGTTCATCCTCCAGGGGACATGGAGGTTCATCCTGTAGGGGACATGAAGGTGAGTAGGGTTCATACTCCAGGGAGCATGACGTTTCATCGTCCAGGAGGCTTGAAGGTGAGTAAGGTTCATCCTCCAGGAGACATGAAGGTTCATCCTCCCGGAGACATGAAGGTGTGTAGTTTTCATATTCCTGGGGAGTACTAAACTGCACATCAAATTCCATGGCAAATCAGCCAGCAGTTTCAGATGAGTTGGAGCAATTTTTTACACCGACTGTTTGCAGTACTAAGAAAAAAAAGAAAAGACAATACGCATTAACTGATTATAATTAATTATTTAAAAACATTTTGATTAAAGTTTCACAAAATGACATGACAAGACCCATGTCTCTGGAACCATACCGCCATCCCTAGCTGCTCTTGAATACTGTGTGTGTGTGTGTGTGTGTGTGTGTGTGTGTGTGTGTGTGTGTGTGTGTGTGTGTGTGTGTGTGTGTGTGTGTGTGTGTGTGTGTGTGTGTGTGTGTGCGCGCGCACACGCACATGTGCAAAATTGCTGTGTGGATTACAAATCTAAACCAATTAAAAAGTCAGGCACTTTAGTCAGCAGCATCCTATTAGTAATTGGAACATTAATTAATCCATCACAAGACTTGAACTAGAGTTGAACTTCTTGGCCTACATCCCAAAGTAGATGAATGCATGCACTGCCGCGCGCGCACACACACACACACACACACACACACACACACACACACACACACACACACACACACACACACACACACACACACACACACACACACACACACACACACACACACACACACACACACACACACACACACACACAACCCCTTAAAACCGGGAAAGCATCTGTGTCATTTTAGATTTTAGCTATATATATATACTAGAGTTTCGGGGGGCTACGCCCCCCTCAACCCCAGCCGCGCACGGGGCCCAGCGTGGGC
>NC_139957.1:43199761-43347261 GCF_963454915.1 Gymnoscopelus microlampas | reverse complement strand
TTACTTACTAGTTACTTTGTAGGTTTTAGTACTAGGGACATGAAGGTTCATGGCCATTTGAAAATAGCCGATCTACAAGCTAAGGGGCATGAAGGTTCATGACAATTTGAAAATAGCCAATATACAAGCTCACAATGCGTCGCGGTTGAGCTTGTAGATCGGCTATTTTCAAACAATTCTTGCACTCTTACCCAGGTGAGCTGAATGATGAAAGCCACTTGATCATACATCGAATGGGGGCGTGGCTGTTTGTTTGTCATTAGCATAGGCAACACCCCCTAAACACTACATAAGGGCAGGTTGTTGTGCCGTGTGCAAAGACTCTGGCACACGCCCAAGTCATGGAGAGAGAGAGACCATGAAGACTACAAAATAAAGACTGTATAAGAAGAACCTTAGCACTTGTTAAATGAACGTCTTATTCTATGCCTTGACGACCCTGCAGGCTTATGCAAAGATTAAAATGACATTTAGATAAGACTGTTATGTAGACAGATGCCAGGTTCATTTGTTGACCTGGCATCCTATAGTTTGCATCAATTGTTTCAATGTACAGATTATAATTTGTTGGATAGGTTTGTGGTTTACCCAGTGGTGGAAAAAGTACTCAAATGTTTTAGTATCAATACTCTTTTACAAGTAAAAATCCAGTATTCAAAATGTACCTGGGTAAAAGTAAGTATTGGCATCAAAATATACTGAAAGAAAAGCAAAAGCACTAAAATGTTTGAAAATAGCAGATATACAAGCTCACAACGCGTCGCGATGCGACGCGTTGTGAGCTTGTAGATCTGCTATTTTCAAACAGCCTCTGTCTAAAATAGGGCTGAGGTGGTTACTGTATGTTTTATAATATAATAAGGTGTATCTACAAAGTAAATAGTAACTAAAGTTTTCAAATAATTGTAGTGGAGTAAAAGTACAATATTTGTCTCTGAGATGTAGTGGAGTAGAAGTAAAAGTACTGGAAATGAAAGATTCCTCAAATTCACACACACACACACACACACACACACACACACACACACACACACACACACACACACACACACACACACACACACACACACTTGAGTACATATACTTAAGTACTTTACACCAATTACCTATGATCCTAGATTACTGCATTTGATGTATTGTTGTTACCTTGTGTTGCCCTGGATGAAGAGTGTCTGCTAAATGCCTAAATGTAGGCTAATTGTAATTATGCAGTATTTCAAAAGGAAGGGATAAAGCAGCAATCTGTGGGAAGCTTGCTGTTGTAACTGCCACACCCACTATCTGTTCCTCCTTCTTTCTAGTACGGGTGCGTTCGAAAATTACGCACCGGCGCACACTCGCCTATTAGTTTGTATTGGCCAGTGCGCTCAGTGCTGTATTTTCGAACGCACCCCGTTCTCTATCCACACAGCTCGCTCGCTCGCTCGCTCGCTCTCTCTCTCTCTCTCTCTCTCTCTCTCTCTCTCTCTCTCTCTCTCTCTCTCTCTCTCTCTCTCTCTCTCTCTCTCTCTCTCTCTCTCTCTCTCTCTCTCTCTCTCTCTCTCTCTCTCTCTCTCTCTCTCTCTCTCTCTCTCTCTCTCTCTCTCTCTCTCTCTCTCTCTCTCTCTCTCTCTCTCTCTCTCTCTCTCTAATTGTAGGAGTGGAGACAGGTGTGCAAGGCAGGAGGAGGCAAACACAGTTCATCTCCAGTGATTTTACTCAAGTACTTTACTGGAGTATTTTCCAATTTTCAATACTTTTACTTCTACTCCACTACATCTCAGCAGCAAATATTGTACTTTTACTCCACTAGAATGATTTGAAAGCTTTAGTTACTAGTTACTTTGAAGATTTTGATTAGTATTACAAAACATACATTAACCACTTTCAGCCCTATGCATACTTAGGCTATTTGAAAATTGCAGATCTACAAGCTCACAACGCGTCGCGAGCTTGTAGATCGGCTATTTTCAAAGCATTGTTACCCATTTGGAAACTTGTGAAAGGGGACATTGTGCAAAATGAGTGAATACTCACCGTTCTGTCCTGTGTTTGCAGTGACCCTCAGTGGTGGAAGAGTATCAATACCGCAATGTAGAAATACTCTGTTACAAGTAAAAGTCCGGAATTCTATATTTACTTGAGTAAAAGTACAAACCTATTGGTATTAATATGCACTTAAAGTACCAAAAGTAGAAAGTACTCATTACGCAGAATGTCCCATTTCATGAAAATAGAAACACAAATAGCAGATCTACAAGCTCACAATGAGTCGCATCGCGACACATTGTGAGCTTGTAGATCGGTTATTTTCAAATGGCCGAAATGTATATAGGGCTGAAGTGGGTAATGTATGTTTTGTAATAAGAATGCAAATCTAAGTAACTATTTACTAAAGCTTGAAAATAATTGTATCGGAGTAAACGTATGATATTTGCCTCTGAGATGTAATGGAGTAGCCTAGAAGTAAAAGTACAGAAAATTGGATATACTTCAGCAAAGTAAAGATACCTCAAAATGTTACTTAAGTGCAGTATTTGAGTAAGTACTTATGTATGTATACTAAGTTACTTTACACCACTGGTGACCGACCATCTACCCAAACCTAGAAGTCTGCCTCAAGAATGATATCTGTCTGTGTGTGACCTGTTCCACCACCTACAGCTCAGCTCCACTCTGAAGTATTCTGAATGAATAACTTTTGAAAACTGCAAATTTCGAGTTCGCCCAGCGCCCATACCCTGGGTGGTGGGGTTGCTGAAAGGGCCTACTCTGTGTGGAGTTTGCATGTTCTCCCCGTGTCTCTCAGGGTAGTTAATACCCTCACAAAAACATGTAGTATTCCTGGCCGCTATACCGCCTCCCCCATGACAGCCGGGGCGCCTGATGGAGGGGAAGGGTAGCCTGGTAAACCCCCCTCCCTCCGGAAATCTCATTTGCATTTGATTTCAGGAAGGAGTCTGGGATTGCACAGGGAGTAAAGCTGCACGGTCGCTGCGTGTACGAACCAATCAGCGGCTGCTAGGGGCAGGATCATTTATCTTTTTTATCTTATCTATCATCCAATCACCTGCCACCAAGTGTTTTGAAGAAATGAAATGCCGTTTGGCATCGATTCTGCTACCGGAGTCTCAGATGGAAGTAGGCTGTGAAACAAAATGTGTGTCGCAAGCTTCTTCCATTTGACAGAGTCAGGTTAGGGGAAGGGAACTGGTTGGAATAATGTGTTCCTTCCAAGCGCTACGTTCTACCAGGGAAACTCCCCCCTGTCAGGTGACAAGAAGGTCAGTTGGCTCTCATGCATTGAAGGAGGCATGAGCTCGGCCCTGGCCTCCCTAGGCTGGTGAGGGGAGTCTAGCGCCCAGGATCACTTCGAAAATTGGCACCGGGTGAAAAAATAAGGGTTACAAAATCGCGGGATAAAAAAAAAAGCAAATTGTGTCTGCGTCTTTCTGACCGTGTTTGCACCAGCTGGGTTCAAAAACATTCCATTGTGACACTTGCACAAAATCATTTCACCCACTTTTTTCTATTACATATGTAAATGTGCGAAGTGACAATAAACTGAAGTTGATGCGTTAACATTTGTGATGCTGTACATGTGTCCATAGAAGGACACAGTAGCTGAAATGAACCCATTACAACCGGGCGGGAACGCACCTGTGTAACCACTTTGACCATCATTTTATACTTTGGCTATTCAGAAATAGCAGATATACAAGCTCATAGCGCGGCGCTCTCACACACACACACACACACACACACACACACACACACACACACACACACACACACACACACACACACACACACACACACACACACACACTTGTGTGAAGGGTTAGAAGATGTGATGTCATTTGAAAGGTTGCTGCTTTGATCCGGGTCCGGGGTGGGAGAGGTGAATCTATTCCTGGGAATGCTTCCCTCCCCCAGTAACCAGGGATCAGGTACCCTAGGGCCAAGCTTCTCTCTCTCTCTCTCTCTCTCTCTCTCTCTCTCTCTCTCTCTCTCTCTCTCTCTCTCTCTCTCTCTCTCTCTCTCTCTCTCTCTCTCTCTCTCTCTCTCTCTCTCTCTCTCTCTCTCTCTCTCTCTCTCTCTCTCTCTCTCTCTCTCTCTAAAAAAGGCATGGAAAAGCCCCCCAAAGAAGAAAAAAATGTACCTCCATATCTTTGAATTAAGGCTTTACTTGATCATACTACAGTGTCACACGAAATAATCCAAAATAGCAGATCTACAAGCCTTTTGAGCTTGTAGATCTGCTACTTGTTGTATTGTTCTTAAATTTGAATCCTGAGAATTAACAGTTTTGGGCATATGAGGTCTCCACCTGACAGAGACAATAGCCTATAGACGGATTTCCGCGCGACGTCATCACAGAGCAGAATGCGCAATCTGCGCATGCTCGGGGGAAACGAATTGTTGCGCCGTTCACTCTGTTGTTGTGTTCGGGAGTTAGATAGCCATAATTCTGCTATTATAGGCATAATAGGCATAATGCTGCTATTATATACAAACAGGTCCAACTTCCGACAAATCATTTTTATTGAGTAAACAAGGTATTACAAACTGCATAATTTAATCTACTTTCATTAAACCCGGTGAAGATCATTTCTTTTATGAATGGACATTTGACCAGAGCTGCTGCGGGTAATGGCGCCCTCTATAGGCTTCCCCCTCCTCTGCGCGGTCATATCCTCATGTTTACTAACAGGAAACCTGTCTATATAAACAGGCTTAAAACTTATAGCCTGAAAGTGTTTTGAGATTTATTTATTTTTGTCTGACAGAAATCCTGGGCTGGGGTGTTATAATAAAGGATTATGAAAAAGTTTGAATTACTTTGAACCAATTCTATTTTACCTTGGATTGAAAGGATTATGGTATATAGCTTTTAATCTTCACTGCACTCCAAAATGATTTGCAAGAGATTAAAAAGAGAGTAAAAATGTTTTGAGCATTAAAAAAATATATATATTCAAAGATTTGCAAAAATGTTCACGAATATTTAATTTTTTTTCCATATCTAAAAGCTCGTAGTGCAGCACTCGGTGCCGCGCTACGAGCTTGTAGATCTGCTATTTTTGAATAGCCCAAAGAATGAAATAATGGTTATAGCTAAAGATCTAAAATGACACAGATGCGTTTCCAGATTGAAGGCCAAGGGGATAATTATTATCCCATTCAACATGGCAACCCATTATATTAACCGTTAATATAATGAGTAATCAATAGATTGTGTTATTATGACTTGGATCAGTGGAACCAACATAGTATACTTTAAGTTCCTATGTATCGGTATCACAACGCAAACATATTTTTCATGGTTTTACAGAGGAAATCACTTTTTTTTTTACATAAATGTTACATTAACTTTACATTATCAATTAAATCTTGGTGTTTTGCCAATAATCGCTGGATGATTGGTTATGATTATTGATTAGATTACTGTAAGGGACCAGAGTTGGTCGGCAAGAGAGTCACCAGGAGACTTAAAATGACTTTAACGACGAGACATTAATTCTAGGCCCAAAACAAAAGAGGACAAACAGTACTGAACTCACATCAAAACTGAACTAACCAAAATGAGACATGAGGGGAACGTATATATAGTGGGTGATCAAACCACTATTAACACAAAGGGGAAGACCAATAATAACATTTAAACAGACTACAAATAACTACAAACATAATCCACAACAGCACTGACTCATATTAAACAAATAAATAACATACAACTGAAAAGACAAAATACATTTCTTCACATGTGTAGTAATACATTCAAAGTCATGATAAACCCCTGCCCCTCCCCACATGCACAGGGGACATGGTGCAGTCCAATTACTAATCAGCTCCATATAAGCACCTGTGTGAAGCAGCTGGTCCTGTGGCCAGCCATCTAAACTCCAGCACTCATCCAAACTGATAAACTCAACAGAACAAAATAAACTTAAATACAAATAAACAGTGAGTCATTTAACCGGTTGTGTGTAGTCCAGGGGTCTTCAACAGGGGGTCCAGGACCCCTTGGGGGTCCTCAGAGCTGCTACAGGGGGTCCGCCAAATCTTTGTCGGAGTTCGTTTTATTTACATTAACCACTTGAACCTTAGAATTCCTTTTCTGAGGGGAACATTAGCCGAAAATAGCAGATCTACAAGCTCTCAACGCGATCGGCTATTTTTGGCAAAGAGGCTATAGGTGTAGAGGGAAAAAAGAGCAAGTAAAAAAAAACTTTCATCTGAAACAATTTTATACAATGTAGAGTAGGGGGTCCCTGCTTCATCTCTCAGCTAGGGGGTCCTTGGCCTGAAAACATTGAAGACCCCTGGTGTAGTCCTTTATGTTTGCAGAACATAGCTTGCTGAAAATAAACAAACTACATTAATAAACCAAAAAAGACAAGTGTCCACCATGTTTTACCAACTTTGTGTGGCTGCTGGCCATCGCATAAGGCCATCAATATTACTATAACGCACTCTTTGCTGGACTGACGAAGCAGCTGGTTCAGAATGCCATTGTTTTAACTAAATCCGAAAGGTTTCAACACACCTCTCCTATTTTATCGTCTCTTCCCTGGCTTCCGGTGAAAAAAATAGTTGTTTATTCTAATATTGTTTTTTAAAACTATCAGTGGCTCAGCTCCTTCTCCTATATGTTTCTGACAAGCTCACTGCCCAGGCATACAGTACCATATGTAATCTAACAATAATTCACATGAAAAACTAATTCCATGAAATGTTAGAAATCGCATAGACACACACACACACACACACACACACACACACACACACACACACACACACACACACACACACACACAGACATTCTGTAACTTTGAAATGCACATCACCCCGCTCTGATAAAGCATTCACTAGTAATTAATTCAAACAGTTTGACCCCAATTAAGAGTTCTGGATGTTGCTGTAAAGTGATTGGCTTTTTAAATTGGCCAGACTTTAAATCCAATTATATCCACGCACGCACGCACGCATGCACGCACTATTCTTTGCACTCAATGATGAAATGGGATCACACAACTTTAAAGCTTTTCATACTTTGATACTGTGGCTTAACATAATGGCAAGATACACACACACACACACACACACACACACACACACACACACACACACACACACACACACACACACACACACACACACACACACACACACACACACACACACACACGTATGTTAAAGCCTTCACAGAACTAAGTGGATAGTCACAGTGCACTTCATAGTTTGCTTTGTAAGCACACACGTGTGCTTGTCTGTGTGTGTGCACATGCACGCAAGCACACACGCACATGCACACACTCACACGCACACACACACGCACACGGACTCTCGTGCACACATGATGCACAGAGAATCACTTCAAATGCATTTGGCTCCGCTATATCCAGCCTTCTTCAAAGAGGCTTCAAATCCTTTTATGCTCTCAAGTACTTCAATGCTACCCCCTTCAATGCTACACACACGCACGCACGCGCACACACACACACACACACACACACACACACACACACACACACACACACACACACACACACACACACACACACAGGCACACACACACACACACACACAGGCACCTGAAGACAAATGCATGTACTGTATTGTAAATGTATATATAAACGTAAATATATGGATTTAATACTTTCTCTCTTCCAAACTTTATAGCCTGAGGCAAGAATGTCAAGAGAAGTGGTTTGACATTAACAAAGTACATTTACTTGAGTACTGTACTTGAATACATTTTGTTGTACATTTAACAGTAGGATACTTTACTCAGGTATTTGTATTATTATTAATAATTATGAATTTCACCGCCACTACATTTCAAAGAAAAATATTGTACTTGTGACTGACTGCATTTCTAGGAATGGAATATGTACATAATGAATTAACCTCAAGCTCTATTTCAAATATAATGACAATAGCAGATCTACAAGCTCACAACGTGTCGCGATGTGACATGTTGTGAGCTTGCAGATCTTGATAATGATAATAATATCTCAAATTTATATAGCGCTTTTCTGAGTACCCAGAGACGCTCTTATATTTTCACCATTATTGGTATCTTTTGAATGGTCTGCACTCCGAAGTCCTTCTGGTAGTACTTTTTGCACGGGCACACAGACAGAATTAACCACTTTTCACATTCACATTAAACTCAAAACGCAAAACATTACATTACAGTCATTTTAGTAGGGTCATTTTTGGCACTTCCGTGACCGCGGAGAGCAAAGGTCCGTTTCTCAATGGATTTGTCATCTAGGAGGGTTATTAAACAAATTTGGCCGGGGTGTGTTTTTAAAAGGGGCGGGGAAACTTTGTGAGAGACCAAAATCCAAAATGGCTGCCATGAAAATTAACTTTTTAATGGTTTGACCTACAATGATGCACAATACATGGTTCCAGACCTTATTTTGGTCAAGGAATACATATTTGGTGTTTACATAATGATTTGACCTATTGTTGACCTTCAAATACAAGATGGCTGCCAATTATGAGCTCCAAAAGGCTTTTTTTCAAAATCGTCACAGAGCCTTCTTATATTTTTGTGATAATGGGGGGTTTAAACTGTGGAGCGAGGGCTGCCATGGCGAGAGTGTTTGTGAGGAAGTTGTTTCACTCTCTGGTCTCTGGGGTTAAATGTGGATTTTTTTATTTTCGTTGAGTAGGCAGCTGAGATTGATGAAGAGATTGATGCGCTGATGTACCTTTGACTATTTGGGGTGAAAATAGCTGTTGTTTTATGTGTAACATTTTTCCCAGAGTTTGAAGGACTAACAGGGGGATCCTGCACGCTAATTGGAATTAGGAAATTAGTTTTCTGTCTATTTGTAAATCACCTTGTCACTGTACTATGTAATCTTGGTTCCTGTATGTGCATTGTTCTGTATTGGATGTTGTTTGCTATTTAGTATTCCTGAATGTTTTATTTTTGTCCTGGTTGTGTTCCAGTAAGTTTCATGGGGGGCGGTTTTGTTTTTCTTTTGAAATATACGTGTTTGCGGAAGACGTTTAGTGTCTCCCGTGGGGGGGTCTGTAGTATATTTCATAACTTAAGATACACATTTATAGGATTGCAGGTCTACTTTGGGCTGCAGACAGAAGAGTGGATTCAGACCATTTGTGGGCTCCAGCCTGGCTGTGTGGGGGTAGGCTAAATTAGCATTGCCTTTTGTTTAACATGGAGTCACAAGGTCTCCATCCTGGCACACCCGAATTGTAGATCAAAGACTGATGCAATCACCTCTCCAGATACAGACATTAACATTTCAAATGTATCTCCTCTTTTTCGTATGTGGCCACATGCTATAAGATGGGGTGTTTTGTGACTGTGTGGGGAGTGTGTCTCAGGCCGGAGGGCCGCCTGTGTGGACCTTAGGGTCTCCACAGAAAGCTGTTGTACTCTGTCTGTACTATGATGAAATAAACTGGAAGAAGTAACCTCACTACGGAGTGATGTCTCATCCATTCTTCACCATCCATTCACATCTCTGGAACATCAAACTATCTTTACAATATGGCGTTGTTGGCAATTAGTATAGTGCATTAAAACCTGTAAGTCGGTGGGTTTTAAGATACCATAAATGGCGCAGACGGCAGGATGGTTATCAACAAATACCACATAGGCTCTAATGAAAGTTCTGCTCATGATGAGTTGAATAATATACAGTATAAGTACACAGAAGTAATCTCTGAGGTCAATAGAGTCAATGTTTGTGTGTAAACAACAGTTACTGATTTGCGGTTTCCCATTAAATAGGGTCTCAGTAGCCTACTGAGAATATGTTCATCCCATCACATTTTCATGATGAACCAAAATTAAATTAGCACTATAGCCTAACATAACATAGTATTCTGTATGCAAAGCTATATATATATATATATATATATATATATATATACTTTTACCTGCCTTGTCTAACCAGTCTTGTGATTGTGTCAGTGTTTCCACCTGTGTCCTCTTAGCCCCCCAGCCTATCCCAGTGTTGATTGTCTGTTGAGTTCACCTGTGTCCTGTTAATCGCTATCTATTTAAGCCCTGTGTTTGCACTGAGTTCTTGTTGGTCTGTAGACCTTTGTCATGTGAGGTAGTTAGTCCTTGTTCTTTGTGCTCAAGAATCTTGTACAGTAGATTTTGGATAAGAATCTCTCTCCAGAGCAGGATGCACTGCCGCACGTCCCGTCTGTAATGCTTGGTCTACCAACCCCTCCACTACTACCCCTGCTGTAACCAGCGTGTCTGCCATTCCAGAGCCCTTGAATCGCTTGTAGATGGCATATATGTAGGACATCAGCTGGTGGAAATGTACGAGGATTGGGAGGATGTCCTTGAACATTTCTGGATTCTCCGCCTTGAGCTGAGCGAGCCAACAAGTAAGGAGAATGGAATATTCTTCTGCCACATGGCCTCCACACCATGATGTCATTCACCACTGACTTGCTTGGAGGTTCATGTTGTGTGATATTAAGGCTTGCTCTTATTGGGTGGTGGATGACAGCAGGACTGGGCACCACTGTATCCTGGAACTCGCTGCTCTTTAGGTGGTGGTCTTGTACCATGATTGTCTACACGAGACAGTGCATGTATCACAGAGCGAGCACGCTGCAGAGCTCTGCTATCAACCTGGGCGTAAATGTCCATGGCATGACAAGGAATAAAGATCTGGTAGACACTCTGCACAAGAGCGGTGTCTGCATCAGCTATGCAGATACACTGCTCCTCTATGACCATTGGGCTCTGATGGATGTGGAGGCATAAGCAACCTACCCACATGAGATCGCAGACAGCAAGCCAGCTATCGTGATCATCGACAATGACGACTTCAAGATCGACACTATGACAGGTGACTCTACAGGAGTCCATCGAACAAATGTCATGTACAGTATGTGCAGCTATAGAGCTATGAAAAGAAACCAGGCGAAGAGACTGGTGAAACACTCACCAAGAAGAAGGACATCTCTGCACAGCTAAAGCAGAAGTGTGCAGAACTGACTAAGTTTTGCCAGTACAGATGCCCCACTAGTAGCAAGAGTAGATGGGTCAGTTCCGCAGCGTGCTCGCTCTGATACATGCACTGTCTCGTGTAGACAATCATGGTACAAGCCTTATTACCACACAACATACAATGAACCTCCAAGCAAGTCAGTGGTGAATGACATCATGGTGTGGAGGCCATGTGGCAGAAGAATATTCCATTCTCCTTTCTTGTTGGCTCACTCAGCTGAAGGCGGAGAATCCAGAAATGTTCAAGGACATCCTCCCAATCCTCGTACATTTCCACCAGCTGATGTCCTACATATATGCCATCTACAAGCGATTCAAGGGCTCTGGAATGGCAGACACTCTGGTTACAGCAGGGGTAGTAGTGGAGGGGTTGGTAGACCAAGCATTACAGACGGGACGTGCGGCAGTGCATCCTGCTCTGGAGAGAGATTCTTATCCAAAATCTACTGTACAAGATTCTTGAGCACAAAGAACAAGGACTAACTACCTCACATGACAAAGGTCTACAGACCAACAAGAACTCAGTGCAAACACAGGGCTTAAATAGACAGCGATTAACAGGACACAGGTGAACTCAACAGACAATCAACACTGGGATAGGCTGGGGGGCTAAGAGGACACAGGTGGAAACACTGACACAATCACAAGACTGGTTAGACAAGGCAGGTAAAAGTATATATATATATATATATATATATATATATATATATATATATATATATATATAGCTTTGCATACAGAATACTATGTTATGTTAGGCTATAGTGCTAATTTAATTTTGGTTCATCATGAAAATGTGATGGGATGAACATATTCTCAGTAGGCTACTGAGACCCTATTTAATGGGAAACCGCAAATCAGTAACTGTTGTTTACACACAAACATTGACTCTGTTGACCTCAGAGATTACTTCTGTGTACTTATACTGTATATTATTCAACTCATCATGAGCAGAACTTTCATTAGAGCCTAATAAGAAGGCTCTGTGACGATTTTGAAAAAAAGCCTTTTGGAGCTCATAATTGGCAGCCATCTTGTATTTGAAGGTCAACAATAGGTCAAATCATTATGTAAACACCAAATATGTATTCCTTGACCAAAATAAGGTCTGGAACCATGTATTGTGCATCATTGTAGGTCAAACCATTAAAAAGTTCATTTTCATGGCAGCCATTTTGGATTTTGGTCTCTCACAAAGTTTCCCCGCCCCTTTTAAAAACACACCCCGGCCAAATTTGTTTAATAACCCTCCTAGATGACAAATCCATTGAGAAACGGACCTTTGCTCTCCGCGGTCACGGAAGTGCCAAAAATGACCCTACTATTTAGCAGACGCGTTTATCCAAAGCGACTTACAATAAGTGCATTCAACATAGGTAGGGAACGAAAACTACTAATCACCAGAAGTCTTAAGTGCATTTTCTGCAAACACAAGCAACCAAGAGTATACCTAGCGCTAAGGTAAAAGTGTGTTAAGTAAACTTTCAAACATGAACATGCTATTTCATAAGACAATTGATTTAATATTGAGTCACTGTACTGGATGATTCTGAATTCTGAAGTTAGCAGCCCAGGTAGGTGACAAATGGAATGAGTGGGGGTCTGGGCAGGAAGAGATTTGAAGTCTGATTTAATCAGTCACACCTTGAAGTTCCTGCTTTTTGTCCTGAAACAGAAGTTCCCAGTCGGGAGTGTGAACCCAAAACAAATGGCCAAGCCATTCCTTTGTCTTAATTTGAATGAATTTCAATAACCATTGTTCCCTTGTGACGAGGCGACTGACCACAGACAGTGAATGCATAGTGGATGGGTAGGACAGAAGGTCTACAGAAGACTTTAAGGTTTAATTCTAAGTCTGTCAAACTGAGTAGGACCAGGTGCATTCATACAAGAATAAGTCCTTTAAAGTGCATAGTTGAAATGAATAAAGTTGATAATTCTGACCTGTGCTGTTAACCAAGAAAAATGTCATTAAGGAAAAGATTCAAGATTGTGGCTTTTATTTGACTCATTGTATTTCTAACTGTTGTTTGCAACCATGAAATATAAAGTGTGTGGATTCATTCTAAAGCTTGAGAGATGCTGGATAAGAATTAGCAACCAGGTTATATTTTGAAGTACTGTGTCTAAGTATAATTGATAATTTGTATGTGTCATATAAGAGAATACATTCTAATGTGTTTCAACATGGTAGGCGGGGACTCGGGCCGACGACAACTGTGTCAGAATGCATGTATGTGTGTTGGGGGGCTGGGCTTAAACCACCTAGCCCCTCCTTGTTGTAGAAGGTGAGCTTTGTATAAATTGTTGTGCTTTGTATGTGACTGGGCGCGCTGCCTGATCGGACCACCCTGGCAGACGGCCAGTCAGGCTGAAATAAAAGATGCTTGACTTGAAACCTGGACCCTGGACTTCTTCCTTTATAAGCTGCCTTTTCTAGGAAACTGGTATTAAATGCCCGCTCTTGGGATCGAAAATACACAACAAGTGCAATATATCAGCTACCTACTTTCTTAAACAGATGAGACAAAATAGCAAAATCGAATGAGCAGGAGCTAAAATCAGTGGGAAGTTCATTCTACCACTGTGGGGCCAGAACAGAAAAAAAGTCGTGACCGTGTGGATCGGCCAGAAGGACCCTTGAGTGACGAGGCAATCAGTCGCCCCGAGGTGGCAGACCGAAGTGGTCGGGCAGGGGAGTAGGCATCGACCATAGCCTATATCTACAAGCTAAAACACGTTGCTGTTCGTGGCACGTTGTTTGAGCTTGTAGCGATGCACGATGCGCAAACAAGTCTAAATCAGATCTTAATACAACTCTATCCACACAGCGTCTTTCGATCCACATCAAGGCTACTTGAATTCTCCTCCTGAACTGAGGAACAGCTCACAGACACGCTGCGTTCTGTGAGAGGTCTAATCCATCACAGCAAAACACAGAGCAGATGGTACAGGCCTCAAACATTGCTTTAGCCCATTAAGGTCCGGGAATTTGTCATTTTTAGATTTCTTTGGCTATTAAAACAATAGCAGATATACAAGCTCATAGCGCGGCACCGAGTGCCGCGCTATGAGCTTGTAGATCTGCTATTTTAGAAAAATTGTTCAAATGTGTGCAAATCTTTGAATAATATATATATATTTATCTTTTTAAAATTTGTAACTCAAATATTTGCTTCTGGGGATTCTACAAATGTCTTCTAAATCCTAAAACTAAAATAATATCAGTGGTTCTCAAACTTTTTCATGTCAAGGACCACCCAAAATGATATGTATTTGGCCATGGACCCCCATCTCAAAATATTTTGTTCCAGGGACCCCCAAGCAAAGATTTGAGTTACAAAGTTGCACACTTTTTCAAGATTTTTCAAAAATAGCAGATCTACAAGCTCATAGCACGGCACTCGGTGCCGTGCTATGAGCTTGTAGATCTGCTATTTTTTAATAGCCAAAGACATCTAAAATGACAGAGATGCGTTCCAGGTCATAATGGGTTAGCCCATTAAGACCTGAGGCCGATTTAAGCGACTTTGAGTACCAAGAAAAGCGCTGTATAAATGTGATCTGAGCCGATTCTACAAATGCCTTCTAAAATCAGTAGTTCTCACACCTTCAAGATGTTTTTTTTCCAAAACATGTTAAAAAAATAGCAGATGTATAAAACTTGCAGAGCGGCACAAAGTGACACGCTGCGAGCTTGTAGATCTGCTATTTCTTTTTAATAGCCAACGCCAAAAAAACCCATCTCAAATGCCACGGACGCTTCCCCCGGTTTTAGCGGGTTAGAGAGCGCTAATATTAGCACGTCTTACGGGGCGACTCTTTAAAACAGCGGGCCGTGATTTATTTCCTTCTGTTTCCTCGTCTCAACGAGGCCATTTTCCTGACAGTCCGCTCAGCCATTTACCACGGAACAGTTGCCAGCAGCTTAACAGCTGGCAACACTAAAAGTGCTGTTATCAGCCAGTAAGCACTCATTTATGTTTTTATTTTTTTTATTTAAGTAAAAACTACAATACCACAAAGTAGTAATACTCCGTTATGTGAACAGCCTGCATCCAAAATTAGTACGAGTACAATATTGGCTTCAAATATACTTACAGTGCGAAAAGTAAAAGTAGCCCATCATTATTTCACACTTTTTTCTTTTCAAAATATTTCCCCAGAAATGTGTGAGACCTTTTCTAAAATAGCCGATTGTGCAGCCTCTTGAAGACACAATGCGTTGTGAGCTTGGATATTGGCTATTTTCGAATATCCATACCGTTTAAAATTCAGACATTTAACACTCTTATTCCAGAGTGACTTTCAATAAGCAAGGGGATCACATACATCAAATGCATAGAGACAGTGTAGTGCCTCAGTAAACTAGGATCACAGGCAAACCACGAACCTATCATCTAAACAATATAGTATGAAATTTTACTATAAAGACGCATACAGTAGTATTAAGTAGGGCTTAAGTGGTTAGTGTATGTAAGTAAAAGTACCTCAACATCTTAGTCACCCCATGGAGACTTGAATTCATAGATATGTTTTTGTTTTTGTCACATTCCTAAGGCAATAATTTGATACCGGAACCGCTGCCGACAAAAACAAAAAAAA
Organism: Gymnoscopelus microlampas; assembly: GCF_963454915.1. Classification (NCBI taxonomy): domain Eukaryota; kingdom Metazoa; phylum Chordata; class Actinopteri; order Myctophiformes; family Myctophidae; genus Gymnoscopelus; species Gymnoscopelus microlampas. The sequence continues at coordinate 43,331,651 of NC_139957.1, read as the reverse complement.
TATCCATGAATTCAAGTCTCCATGGGGTGACTAATCGATAGAAAATAGATTTTTTTTGGGGTGAACTATCCCTTTCAGTAAATGCACTGTAGGCCTACCTAGTTACTTTTCCCACCACTCCCCAGCCCAGCACAGTTGGTATTTAACAGCTGGCTTCACGTTTAATAGGCAGTGGTGGAAGTACATTTACTCAAGTACTGTACTTAAGTACAATGTGGTACTTCTATTTTGCGTAAATGTAAACAGCACGAGGCACAGCCAGACATACAGGCTAAAAGGATAACTGGGGACTTGTTTCCATTGTGGTCCTATATGTATTCAATTCATCAACATAGCATAAAAATAACACAATAATACATATCATGTGAAACACTGCACATATACAAAGGAGAAAAGGGAAACATGTTGGCAGTGAATCTCACTTTCATTCTATGGAAACATTGAGTTTACCTCCCATTGCGGCGAGACAAAGCAAAGCAAAGCAAAGTTTGTTGTTTACAGGGTGTCGGACTAAGCACGAAGCTTGTTTCCAGCCGGACCCTGACACTGAACCCCTGCTCTCGATGAGCAGGTTGGTGCCTTGGTTTCCTCCTCCATCGGTGAATGAATGTGTGTGTGAATAATAATAATAATAATAATAATACATCAGACTTATATAGCGCTTTTCTAGTACCCAAAGTCGCTTAATGTGTGAATGTGTGAATGTGTGAATGTGTGTGTGAATGGGTGAATGTAATGCACAATCTATGTAAAGCACTTTTGATTAAAGCACTAAATAAATGTACCATTTACCATTTGGTGGTTTCCTGATAGATGGATTTTCAGGCCTGTTTTGAAAGAGGCCAGTGATCCACATTTTTTAAATTGAAAATCTTGTAGCGGAATATCATGTCTTGAGAGATAACAGTCTGTCTGTCTGTCTGTCTGTCTGTCTCCGTCCGTCCGTCCGTCCGTCTGTGTGAGACTGTCTGTCTGTTTGTCTGCTATTTTTATTCAGTGACAGCTACACACCTCCTCCGCCAGGGGGCGACAAGCAATATGGCCTGGATCGTTCATTGCGCATGCGTGAAGCACGTTGACCCGGAACCGGAAGCAACCAAGTGGTGCTACTGCGTGTAGCTGTGTTCCGTGAGCAGAAATAACGGAGGTGGTTGTTTCACACAATAGAAAAATAACACGCGGTGAGCAACATAGATCGTGGTGAAAATAAACATATCAATAACTTTAGGAAGTAAAGGAGGTAAAATGCGTCAGATGGAGTCTGTACGGCTGAAGATAAATGAACACATGACGTCTGTGGGAGAGGAGATAGTGTGTGTTCTGGACAAACACACAACAACAACACACGTTAGTGTGAGAGTGTGTGTGTTGGAGCGCCTCAGTGCGGCTGCAGAGTTCATGTTCAACCTCTTCCAGAGAGAGATAGATACTCTAGAAACTCTGCTGGAGAAACAAAACAAACTGCTGGACGTGATGCAGCCACACATCACACTACACAGAGCAGGTTGGTTTAACATGATGCTACAGCCACACATCACACTACACAGAGCAGGTTGCTTTAACATGATGCTACAGCCACACATCACACTACACAGAGCTGGTTGGTTTAAATTACCTTTAATACGAGTTATAAGTGGCTTAGGTACTACTAGCTAAGTTACTAGACTATTTAGTGGTTTAGCTACTACTAGACAAGCTACTACTAGGCTAGTAGCTCAGCCACTTAATAAGTACTTATAAGGTATATACCAGTGGTTTGCACAGTGAGTCCTGACCAGGGGTCCTTTAGGGGGTTCCAGGGGGTCCCCAGCCAAATAGTTAGGAACCAAATTGACCGTATGTGTCTGTAACTCGGAGAGCGTGCAAATGGAACCAAATGGACCCGATATGAAATCTCTCAGAGTTAAATTAACACTGATTATACGACAGTCAATCAAATGGGGGTCCGTGGCCCTAATGCCTATCAAACTGGGGGTCCTTGACATTACAATGGTTGAGAATCACTGCTATTGTGTGAGGGTCCCTGGCATATCTTTTCAGATGGGGGCATTAATTGTCACATAGATTGTGATTAATGATTTAATTGTGTTTTTATCGTTGAACACCAAGCATATGAATAAAAAGTAGATTTCTATATGGCTGTTAGGCTTTGAAGTTGCACAGGGCAGATATGGAAAATAACCCATATACAAAGAAATGTCTGACATATTTAAGAACTTTATTCTTTTAAGAAAACATTAATTGTGGAAATAGCCGATCTACAAGCTCACAACAAATCACATTGTGGCGCGTTGTGAGCTTGTAGATCTGCTATTTCCACTATTTTTGAAAATATATGAAAATGTTTCAACATGGAAATGATTATGCAAACATGATTGCAATTATCTCAAATAATAGCGATTAGGCGATTATGTAATAACTGTGACAGGCCTACTAGTAATCACTAGCGTTTTTAGACGTACCAGTCCCACGCGGTTCCTCTCATCAGTCCAGGTGTTGTTCATGATTGAGAAGATCATTGCAATCCAAGTCGGCCACACCACCCATACGGATGATACCAAAAAGGATGTCATTTTGTATTTTACAACTAAATTTTAGACGCCACACGACTAAAAGTGGGATCCAGGGACCCTCAGGGTTCCATGAGGGGGTTCTAAATGGACCCTTTAAATGTCTGTAACTCTGAGAGTGTACAAATGGAACCAAATAGACTCCACTCTCAAGAGTTATGGGGGTCCTTGAACATTTGAGAACCACTGATTTAAAGTATGCCTCTTGACGTCTGTTTGACTATTTAGCTTTGTAACAAAATTAAAGTGTTGCAGTAAAACAGTAAAATACTAGCTAGTAATTCAGCAAGCTGAAAGCAGGTGAACACTTACTCTTTATTATTTAGATCCGAGACCTCAACCTTGGTGAAAGGCAAGATCCTAACTATTGAAGGACTGAGGGAGAAAGACAGCCCAGATTGAACATCCAACCTGAGGCCTTTTTATTTAAGCTAATTGTATTTGAATGATATGAGTTGCTTTGGTGAAACTTTGAAATGTGTGCAACCAAGAAAGCACTGTAACTAGCTTGACACAGACCCATAGCTGTGTTCCATCATACATTCCATCATAAAACACAAAAAAATAAGGGTATGTGACCTATTTTTAACAAGGATATTATTTTGTTCATAGTAACACAAACACAATGAAAACACACTTGAAGTGAACACATTATATTAAATGCCACTTTGCTTATACATTGAATATTAATGCACTAAATGCAGGTTTATTACCTTTTTAGTAGAACTGTAATATGCGCAAACTAAATTCTCAATCAGTGCAGTTAAGCAAAGTCCAGTTTTCTATATACCATCTTATGCAGCATCACACTTAACAATGCCATCAGAAAGCAAGGTCATTTCTCTTATAGCAGTCAACTGAGAAAAAACTAAAACAACATGCTTTCAGCAGAGACCATGTGGGAATTACTCTGCACTTGCTTGGCATGAGATTAAGTCCACAATTTATTGCGGGAGCATTTCAAGAGCAGGCACGTCGCATTATGCAGTAGATCGCCTCGTTGTGGCCTTGTTAGCTTGGTAGCTCCCTAGTGGTCAGAACGGACGGGGACGTGATCCACCGGTACACCGGATCCAAGCTCCCCACCACACTGATGTCTGTAAATAGACACCCATTAAACTAGTGTAGAGTCTGCAAGGTGACAGGATAGGTGCTCACTAGGGAAATCTTGTGTCCACCTCCATGTAAAATTGGTATTTTTTCCCCAAAATGTTAAAAACGTATATATTTGGAAAATGTTTTTAAGTAAAGTATAGATGATTAGAACATGCTTAAACATTCGACAATTAAGGTCTAATATTTCTAGAATTACTACAAATTGTTACAAAACCTGTTTATCATTGCCTGCCATGGACTAGTTAACTTGTCGAATTCTGCTATGGCTCAGCATGCCAACGACGAATTTTGAAAAAAAGAAGATTTACTGGTCTATTCACTTCCTGGTTAACATATTACTTTAAAATGCTGTATCTCGGATCCTGTGTACTATTGTACTTTTTGGGGCGGTGCAGCCGCCCCCTATAAGTGAGTTTTGGACACTGACCAATCCTGCACCGTGATTGGCCAATAGTCTACAACGTATTGTATACCCCCTAACCCTTCCATTGTTAATGCAAATCGATACTTTTGCAAAGTCAGCCAATCACATTACAGCTAGTGTCATCACCACTAACTGTAATGTGATTAGCTGACTTTGCAAATTCAGGACTGTGATTGGCTAGCGAAACACATGACACATGTGAAGCCCTATGAATAGCAGTATGGACTTTAAAAAAAGTAATTTATCCTTTTTTTAAAGTGAGTCATGTTGTGATGACCACACACCGCCCACTTCACACTGGGTGTGATTTATTTTTTACTATATATTTTTGGCAGAGACATGCTATTTTCAAAGGCGTATAAAAAAGAAAGGGAGGTCGCAAAGACATTTTTTTCTCTGTGATCAGCAACTATCAGGGGATTGATCATACTGGAGATAAATATTCTGTGACTACACGAAAAGGTAAGAAAATCGAAAAAAAATGGCTGGCAGTGGGTGAGTTTTTTAATATATACACTCTGGCAGTTAAAGAGTTAATACACTGTTGCAGTCAGTGTGTGTTCCACAGGCTAATAGCCTCGCCCGCCTCGCATGTCTCTCCCCCCTCATTCCCTCAAATGGCAGCTGACAAACGTATATCGCTGCTCGGTCGTCTGCGCTGCTGAATGCGAGTCACTCGTTCATTCGTTTGCTCAAGGTGTGTAAGCTCAGAAGTGCATTAAAGTGGGCATTGGGCAAAACCAGTGCCTCCGCGACCATTTTGGTTCAAGAGATAGCAGTAGTGGAGCTCTGTTTGGCAAAACTTGATGCTATAGAGCATGCTAATGAGTGCTAAGTGCAAAGAATAAATGTATGCTATAGAACGGATGTCACTGGTTACAATTTGGAATAGAAACGAGCGATACTTCGACCTCAGCTATCATCAGGCAACAGATAGACTCATGGTTTGGAAATGGAGAATTAATTTACAACTGAAGTTCCTGCAACTACCGAAGCTATAAAACAGCAAACACTGCATGAAAAAAATGTAACGTTCAAAATTTTTCTTTTCCTCAGACTTCCTGCACCTCCATGTGTATAAAGAGGAGGTTTCCGCATATCAACAGGAGAGGAGCTGCAATCTGGTCCACGAGGAACCACAACCTCCACAAATGAAAGAGGAACTGGAGGAGGGGAGCTCAAGTCTGGTCCAGGAGGGACCAGAACCTCCACAGATTAAAGAGGAACAGGAGGAGGGGAGCTCCAGTCTGGTCCAGGAGGGACCAGAACCTCCACAGATTAAAGAGGAACAGGAGGAGGGGAGCTCCAGTCTGGTCCAGGAGGGACCAGAACCTCCACAGATTAAAGAGGAACAGGAGGAGGGGAGCTCCAGTCTGGTCCAGGAGGGACCAGAACCTCGACAGATTAGAGTGGAACAGGATCAGCAATTTCAAAGACCAGAAGAGGCTGATGGGTCAACGTTGACATTACTAGCAGTGACAAGTGAAGATGATGAAATCAGAGTGACAGAGCCTGTAGCCAGCACCTCAACTGCACACATGAAAGCTCAAGCTGATCTAGAGAACTGTGCAACATCAAAACCAATTAGTGATGACCAGCTCCTCTCTTCACACTGTTCTGTATTTGACACTGAAGACAGTGACTCTTCACACGGTTCTGAATCCGACACTGAAGACAGTGATGACTGGGAGGAGACCAGGGAAGGCCAGTTGGCTTTAAACACCCTGAAATCACACAAGACACAAAATGTGGATGGTCAAATATTGTCATCAAAACAAGCTCACTCCATAAAGAGTCAGACAGTGAAGGAGTGTGGCAAAATGTTTACTGAAAAGCTCAATCTGGAGAGGCACAAAACAACTCATGCAGGGGAAAAGCCCTTTACTTGTGGAGATTGTGAAAAGGGCTTTATTCAAAGGGGTGCTTTGAAAGAACACTTGAGGATTCATACAGGGGAAAAGCCCTTTCTTTGTTCAGTTTGTGGTACAGGCTTTAATCATAGTGGTTCCCTTAAACGACAAGCGATGACACTTACAGGAGAAAAACCCTTCACATGTACAGTTTGTGACAAAGGCTTTGGTTATCCGAGTAAACTCAAAAAACACATGAGGACTCATACGGGAGAAAAACCCTTTGTCTGTAAAGTTTGTGACAAAGGTTTTAGTCAAAAGGAAAATCTAAAAGTACACACGAGGACTCACAAAGAAGGAAAACCATTCACCTGTGCAGTTTGCGGAAAAGTCTTTAATATAAAGAGTTGTCTAAATTCACACATGACTACCCATATGGGAGAAAAAGCCTTTACTTGTAAAGTTTGTGGCAAAGGCTTCATTCAGAGGGCTGCGTTGGACAGACACATGAGGACTCATACAGGGGAAAAACCCTTTGTCTGTAAAGTTTGTGACAAAGGTTTTAGTCAAAAGGAAAATCTAAAAGTACACATGAGGACTCACGAAGTAGGAAAACCATTTACTACCCATACAGGAAAAAAAGCCTTTACTTGTAAAGTCTGTGGTAAAGGCCTTCTTCACAGGGGTAATTTGAACGTGCACATGAGGACTCATACAGGGGAAAAGCCCTATACTTGTAAAGTTTGTGGAAAGGGCTTTATTGACAGGGGTGCGTTGAGCTCGCACATGAGGACTCATACAGGGGAAAAGCCCTTTACTTGTAAAGTTTGTGGCAAAGGCCTTATTCACAGGGGTGCGTTGAACGTGCACATGAGGACTCATACAGGGGAAAAGCCCTTTACTTGTAAAGTTTGTGGCAAAGGCTTTATTGAAAGGGGTGCATTGGACATTCACATGAGGACTCATACAGGTGAAAAGCCCTTCCTTTGTTCAGTTTGTGGTACAGGCTTTAATCAAAGTGGTTCCCTTAAACAACACATGATGACACATACAGGAGTAAAACCCTTCCCATGTACAGTTTGTGACAAAGGCTTTGGTTATCCGGGTAATCTGAAGAAACACATGAGGACTCATACAGGAGAAAAACCCTTTGTCTGTAAAGTTTGTGACAAAGGTTTTAGTCAAAAGGAAACTCTAAAAGTACACATGACGACTCACAAAGAAGGAAAACCATTCACTTGTGAAGTTTGCGGAAAAGTCTTTTATGCAAAGAGTCATCTAAAATCACACATGACTACCCATACGGGAGAAAAAGCCTTTACTTGTAAGGTCTGTGGCAAAGGCCTTATTCACAGGGGTGCGTTGAACGTGCACATGAGGACTCATACAGGGGAAAAGCCCTGTACTTGTAAAGTTTGTGGAAAAGGCTTTATTGGCAGTGGTGCGTTGAGCGTGCACATGAGGACTCATACAGGGGAAAAGCCAGGGGAAAAGCCCTTTACTTGTAAAGTTTGTAGCAAAGGCTTTATTCAAAAGGGTGCGTTGGACGTGCACACGAGGACTCATACAGGGGAAAAGCCCTTTACTTGTAAAGTTTGTGGCAAAGGCTTTATTCAAAAGGGTGCGTTGGACATTCACATGAGGACTCATACAGGTGAAAAACCCTTTCTTTGTTCAGTTTGTGGTACAGGCTTTAGTCATAGTGGTGCCCTTAAACAACACATGAGGACACATACAGGAGAAAAACCCTTCACATGTACTGTTTGTGACAAAGGCTTTGGTGGCCTGCGTGATCTGAAGAATCATATGAGGACTCATACGGGGGAAAACCCCTCTGTCTGTAAAGTTAGTGGCAAAGGTTTTAGTCAAAAGGATAATTTAAAAGTGCATATGAGACCTCACAAAGAAGGAAAACCATTCACTTGCGCAGTTTGCGGGAAAGCCTTTTATGCAAAGAGTCATCTAAAATCACACATGACTACCCATACGGGAGACAAAGCCTTTACTTGTCCAGTCTGCGGTAAAGGCCTTATTCACAGGGGTGCGTTGAACGTGCACTTGAGGACTCATACAGGGGAAAAGCCCTTTACTTGTAAGGTTTGTGGCAAAGGCTTTATTCAAAGGGTTGCATTGGACGTGCACATGAGGACTCATACAGGGGAAAAGCCCTTTACTTCTTAAGTTTTTGAAAAAGGCTTTATTCAAAGGGGTGCATTAGAAATTCACATGAGGACTCATACAGGTGAAAAGCCCTTTCTTTGTTCAGTTTTTTGGTACAGGCTTTAATCAAAGTGGTTCCCTTAAACAACACACGATGACACATACAGGTGAAAAACCCTTCACATGTACAGTTTGTGACAAAGGCTTTGGTGGCCCGGGTGATTAGACGAAACACATAAGGACTCATACGGGGAAAAACCCTTTGTCTGTACATTTTGTGGCAAAGGTTTTAGTCAAAAGGAAACTCTAAAAGTACACATGAGGACTCACAAAGAAGGAAAACCATTTACTACCCATAAAGGAGAAAAGCCTGTAACCTCTGTGGTAAAGGCCTTATTCACAGGGGTGCGTTGAACGTGCACATGAGGACTCATACAGGGGAAAAGCCCTTTACTTGTGGAGTCTGTGAAAAGGGCTATATTCAAAATAGTGCGTTTAACATACAAATGAGAACTCATACAAGGGAAGAGCCCTTTACTTGTAAAGAGGAATCTTATGTGTTGAAGTGTCTCTGAGAAATATATTTAACCCCACACTGCTCCCCAGGCTCTGTATTAATGGCACCCACTGTAGTGGCTCATCATAAAAATTAGGAGCAGTGTATGTACCAATGTATTAATGAAACTTGCTTTACCTAATAGCTAGGATGGGTAAATGTATTAATGGCACCCTCATGCTACTAATTGTTTGGATGGGTAAGAGGACATGTCATGTTTTTGCAAATGTATTGTGACAAAGAGTGGGGTGGGGATCACATTATTATTGATGTTATTGTTATTACCTTTATTATTATTAAATCAAATTACATACGAAAGCTGAGTATGTCTTCCATCACTGCCTATAGTCAGTCATGTGATCACCTGTGTCATGCTAGTCCCTGTAAAGGTTTAGTTAAAACTAGCAAATTAACTATATAACTAACAAATAACTATAATTTACTAAATATATTTGCTGATTAACACTGCACTATGTAACTGTCATCTTCAACCTCGGAGTTGAACCTGGTTTCCTGCACAAGTGCTGAATATAGTATTTTACCATTCTGAAAGTAAACTAGATAACTGTTAATGACTCTGATATAATTGATATGGTTGGATATTCAGTCATCAAGAAAGATATGAGATATAGGTGTGGAAGAGGGGTGTGTATCTATGTGAGATCCAACATTAACTGTCATGTACTCTCAGACATATGCAACAACTCCACTGAATCTATTTGGATAATAAAGGTAATTTATCCCAAAGCTAAACCTCTGATAATTGGTGCCATCTACAGACCCCCAGACCAAAATGTATTTCTTTACTTAATGTAGGAGTATGTGACAGACATAGGCAGGTCGGAATTAATTTAGTTTGGAGTCCATGACAAACTTCCTCTTATTCAGGACTCTTTGGACAGTTCAGAAACCTGCCTACCAATGACATCATCGTAAGGCATGTTTTATTTATATTTTTCAATCAAGATTAGTTTTTTAATGCCAGAACATTGGCTTCCATTATATTATGCTAACTTTCCAGGAACAGAAAGCCTGCAGTTCCTATTAGCTTGTATTCCCCATTGATGATGTCACTGGTAGGTAAGTTCTTAAACTGCCCACAACCCTCCGCATTAATGAAGGCCAATCATATGAACTTTTTATTTTTTTAAGATAGTTTTGGGGCTTTTATCCCTTTATTGATACAGTAGAGACAGACAGGAAACAGGGACAGAGAGACAGGGAGTAACACGCAGCAATGGCCGTCGGGATCGGGATTCGAACCAGGCTGCATTAGAGCCTATCTGTGGTATGTGCTTGTTTGTACCGGCTGCTGGTGGCTGGGGTCAGGCGGCCGCGGTTCTTGTGTTGTTGTTGCATTGTCAGAATTTGGACGCTTCATGAATGGACGGATATCCATGTTTATTTGCTGAGTTTAAATGAATGATCAATTACGCTGGCTACAGGTAACAGTGACACATGAGGTAGGAACCAGGAAGAGCCTAGGGCCACAGTCACAGCAAGGTAGCTACCTGCTACCTAGTGGCTGTTGTAAGACCCACTGGCCACTTCCGTCTCAAGTCATTACGAAAATCATGTCACATGAGTCATGACTACTCTAAAATGTATTTATTACAAAACAAAACATTATAGAATTCAGATTTATTTTTTTATTTTTATTTAAAAAAAAAATGTATATATATATATATATATATATATATTATTTTTTATTCAATGCCCCCCTGCCCCCCCATAAAATAGGTAATGTAAAACCAGCCATGAAAGGTTTTGTATTGAACCGACTGCTGTCCAGTGTTGTAAAGTAACTAAGTACATTTACTCAAGTACTGTACTTATTAAGTACCATGTTGAGGTGTTTATACTTTGCATTTTCAATTATTTGACTTCTACATCTCAAAGGCAAATATTGTACTTTTACTCCACTGCAATTATTTGAAAACTTTAGTTACTAGTTAATTTGTAGATTTTGATTATTATTACAAAACATGCATTAACCACTTCAGCCCTATATGCATTTAGGCCATTTGAAAATAGCCGATCTACAAGCTCACAACGCGCTGTGGCACGGTGTGAGCTTGTAGATCTGCTATTTTCAAAGGATTTGTATACATTTGAAAACTTGTGAAATGGGATATTCTGCATAATGAGTACTTTAACTTCTGGTACTTTAAGTACATTGTGATACCATTACTTTTTACGCAAGTATACATTTTGAATCACAGACTTTTTTTTTAGGTGTGTGTGTCTCCTACTGCCGGTAGGAGACACAAAGGAGACTCTTTGTGTCTCCTACCGGAACCGCTGCTGGTCATCAAATTATTGGATTAGGAATGCGACAAAAACTAAAAAATATCTATGAATTCAAGTCACTCCATTGGGTGACTAATCCATAGGAAAAAAAGTCATTTTGGGGGTGAACTATCCCTTTAAGGGAACGGTGCCTGGTTCGTTTAGTGCGCATGCGTCAAGCACGTTGACCCCGACAGGAAACGGAAGCAGGACGTGTGGTTGTTTCACACAATAGAAAAATAACACGCGGTGAGCAACATAGATCGTGGTGAAAATAAACGTCTCAATAACTTTAGGAAGTAAAGGAGGTAAAATGCGTCAGATGGAGTCTGTACGGCTGAAGATAAATGAACACATGACGTCTGTGGGAGAGGAGATAGTGTGTGTTCTGGACAAACACACAACAACAACAACAACAACAACAACACACGTTAGTGTGAGAGTGTGTGTGTTGGAGCGCCTCAGTGCGGCTGCAGAGTTCATGTTCAACCTCTTCCAGAGAGAGATAGAGACTCTAGAAACTCTGCTGGAGAAACAAAACAAACTGCTGGACGTGATGCTACAGCCACACATCACACTACACAGAGCAGGTTGGTTTAACATGATGCTACAGCCACACATCACACTACACAGAGCAGGTTGGTTTAACATGATGCTACAGCCACACATCACACTACACAGAGCAGGTTGGTTTAACATGATGCTACAGCCACACATCACACTACACAGAGCAGGTTGGTTTAACATGATGCTACAGCCACACATCACACTACACAGAGCAGGTTGGTTTAACATGATGCTACAGCCACACATCACACTACACAGAGCAGGTTGGTTTAACATGATGCTACAGCCACACATCACACTACACAGAGCAGGTTGGTTTAACATGATGCTACAGCCACACATCACACTACACAGAGCAGGTTGGTTTAACATGATGCTACAGCCACACATCACACTACACAGAGCAGGTTGGTTTAACATGATGCTACAGCCACACATCACACTACACAGAGCAGGTTGGTTTAACATGATGCTACAGCCACACATCACACTACACAGAGCAGGTTGGTTTAACATGATGCTACAGCCACACATCACACTACACAGAGCAGGTTGGTTTAACATGATGCTACAGCCACACATCACACTACACAGAGCAGGTTGCTTTAACATGATGCTACAGCCACACATCACACTACACAGAGCAGGTTGGTTTAACATGATGCTACAGCCACACATCACACTACACAGAGCAGGTTGGTTTAACATGATGCTACAGCCACACATCACACTACACAGAGCAGGTTGCTTTAACGTGATGCTACAGCCACACATCACACTACACAGAGCAGGTTGCTTTCAACTACCTTTAATACGAGTTATTGGTGGCTTATGTACTACTAGCTAAGTTACTACACTATTTAGTGACTTATCTACACTAGTAGCAACTACTAAGGTTCTCTCTGCTTGCTGACGTAGGCAGTCGGTCCCCCCCCCCCCCCCCCTCCCCCCCCCATGGACACCTGGTGTTATGACTTTGGGTCGGAACCCAATCAAGGACGTCTCCAACAACTCGCTGTCAAGGACAAATTCCAGGCCTCCACACACACACACACACACACACACACACACACACACACACACACACACACACACACACACACACACACACACACACACACACACACATGTTAACATAACCTGCACACACTCGCCTTCGCACCCGCTCCTCCCCCCTGGGCTCCTATTTTTGGCTCCCCTCACGCACTGCCCCTCTTCGGGGGCAGGGCGTGAGACTAGTGCTTTTTTTGCCCGTTCCATTCCACCCCCCCCCCCCCCCAGCTCAGCCACTTAATAAGTACTTATAAGGTAAATACCAGTGGTTTTCATAGTGGGTCCTCACCAGGGGTCCTTGAGGGGGTTCCAGAGGGTCCCCAGCCAAATAGTTAGGAACCAAATTGACCGTATGTGTCTGTGACTCGGAGAGCGTGCAAATGGAACCAAATGGACCCGAGAGTTAAATTAACACTGATGATACGACAGTCAATCAAATGGGGGTCCGTGGCCCTAATGCATATCAAACTGGGGGTCCTTGACATTAAAATGGTTGAGAATCACTGCTATTGTTTGAGGGTCCCTGGCATATCTTTCCAGAGCATATGAATAAAAAGTACATTTCTATACGGCTGTTAGGCTTTGAAGTTGCACAGGGCAGATATGGAAAATAACCCATATACAAAGAAATGTCTGACATATTTAATAACTTTATACTTTTAAGAAAACATTAATTGTGGAAATAGCCGATCTACATGTACAAGCTCACAACGAGTCACATTGTGGTGTGTTGTGAGCTTGTAGATCTGCTATTTCCACTATTTTTGAAAATATATGAAAATGTTTCAACATGGAAACGATTATGCAAACATAATTGCAATTATCTCAAATAATAGCGATTAGGCGATTATGTAATAATTGTGACAGGCCTACTAGTAATCACTAGTGCTTTTAGACGTACCAGTCCCACACCAAAACACTTTGCCAAAAATAGCCGATCTACAAGCTCACAACGCCTCGCAGTGCGAGGCATTGTGAGTTGAAGACCCCTGCTTTAAAGGTCTGTAATACTGATAGTGTACAAATGGAACCAAATGGACCCCACTCTCAAGAGTTATGTGGGTCCTTGAACATTGGAGAACCACTGATTTAAAGTATGCCTCTTGACTTCTGTTTGACTATTTAGCTTTGTAACAAAATAAAAGCTTATCTTAGAAAAAGAGAGGTAGCCCATTCTTCAAACAACCATATCTTCTGCTTGGCCAGGTTGTACAACATATTTGGTCAATTTAATGTGCAGAAGAGCTCTCACCTCGAACAGCTGTCTTGTACTTTGCAGTGTTGATATGGGCTTGCAGCTCTAAAGATAAGAACCTTAACACACAAGTGCCAGCTTTGCAGACAATACACTCTGCCTCTCATTGGTCACGACCAAGACCAAAACACTGATACTTAATTACTTTTTCTGCATTTCGGTGAAACGGCATTTGCGTTGGCGGTGCATTCGTGTGTTGTATACCAGTGGTTCGCAACCTGTTTTCCTTGGATCCCCCCTTACATCTGACAAAGCTGAGACCCCATATGTGTGTGTGCACGTGTAACACCCGGGATTCAAACCTGGCAAATGTGTGTTACAGTAGGGTTGTATGCCGTCAATTATGTAAATGACTTACTAAAGGTCCAGGTTCTAAAAGAGATATCATGTCATGCGGCCCACTCAAATGCCCACTTGCCAGATCTTAAAGGCTACCAGGATACAGTGATACAAATACATGAATCATAATTAAGCATTCTTTTAATATTTAAAAAATGTCTTAAATTGGGTGCTATGATGCAGATATTGTACATAATGCATTAAGAAGAAAATACGTGTGCGGAAACTACATGTATTTTTTTTTAAATGTGTTTCACATACATGAGTGGACCATCACTACTGAATTCATTAACATGAGCGTGAAAGTGAAGCGACGTCCATGCGCTTACGCTTGCACGTCTGGTGCATGTGGGACTAAAATTCTACCACTGCCAGTAAATTTGATGTAATTGAAGACTTTGTTATGAGTTGCTGATGATACCTCTTCGCTTTTTCCTTTCTGTGTAAAGAGTTTTCCCCTGAACATGAGGAGGAGAGGAGCCCCAGTCTGGTCCAGGAGGAACCACAACCTCCACAACATGAGGAGAGGAGCCCCAGTCTGGTCCAGGAGGAACCACAACCTCCACAACATGAGGAGAGGAGCCCCAGTCTGGTCCAGGAGGAACCACAACCTGCACAGATTAAAGAGGAACAGGAGGAAGAGGCTGGTGTGTCAACATGGACATCACTACATAAGAAGATGAGGTGCAACACTCTCTCAGGTAAAAAATGAAACAAAGTAGATCAGGTTACATTGTTTCCCCAGGTTTCCCCCTATAACAGTAAAACGCTAGCTAGTAATTTAGCAGGCTGAAAGCATGTTAACACTAAAGGTCATTACGTACCAGCAATTATGCGAATATACGCAAAATTCGCACTCTTTCCGAATAATTAAAAGGCGCTTTTTTTCGCTTCTCTTTTTCGCTTTATCGCTCCGTGGAAGCTTGCATTGACTTTATAAGGTTTTTAAAAAAAAACATATTATTCTCATGAAAAAATCGTCCCGTGTGTAAGGGCCTTTACTCTTTATTCTTTAGATCTGAGACCTCAACCTTGGTGAAAGGCAAGATCCTAACTATTGAAGGAATGAGGGAGAAAGACAGCCCAGATTGAACTTCCAACCTGAGGCCTTTTATTTAAGCTAATTGTATTTGAATTATATGAATTGCTTTGGTGAAACTTTAAAATGTGTGCAACCTAGAAAACACTAACTAGCTTATGACACAGATCCATAGCTGTTTTCCATCACAAATTCTATCATAAAACACACAAAATAAGGGTATGTGACCTATTTTCAATAAGGATATTATTGTGGTCATACTAAAACAAACACAATGAAAACACACGTGAAGTGAACACAATATATTAAATTCCACTTTGCTTATTTATTGAATATTATTATTAATGCAGGTTTGCTACATGTATCAGTAGCAATTTAGTAGAACTGTACAAGTAGAACTGTAATGCGCAAACAAAATACTCAGTCAGTGCAGTTAATTAAAGTCCAGTTCTATGTACCATCTTGTGCAGCATCACACTTAACAATGCCATCAGAAAGCAAGGTTATTTTGCTTATAGCAGTCAACTGAGAAAAAACAAAATCAACATACTTGTCTTGCAGTGAAATTATATTAAGTGTCATTGTGCTTTCAGCAGAGACCAACAGAGGCTAATACTTGTGGGAATTACTCTGCATTTGCTTGTCATGAGATTAAGTCCACAATTTAAAGCGGGAGCATTTCAAGAGCAGGCACGTTGCATTATGCAGTAGATCGCCTCGTTGTGGCCTTGTTAGCTTGGTAGCTACCTAGCGGTCAGAACGGAAGCAGAAACGTGATCCACCGGTACACCGGATCCAAACTCCCCACCGCACTGACGTCGGTAAATAGACATCCATTAAACTAGTGTAGAGTCTGCAAGTTTGCAAGGTAACAGGATAGGTGCTCACTAGGGAAATCTGGTGTCCACCACCGCGCGGACCTGTTCGTTTCCCCCTGGGACGGTGTTGTCAAATAATTGTATTGTATATAAAGTAGGATAAAGTAGGACGTGGCCATGCAAAATGGTAGTGTCCCGTGGATTTTAGAGGTGCAAGATATTGTTTTTTTGAAACAGATACCGATATCGATAACTTCCTGCATCTCAAGACCGATACCGATAACCGATAAATACAAATATATATATATTAAAAATCATAAATATATATATTTAAAATGTATATGAATCTGCAGTATTAGCACACCTTATGGTAAGAAATACTACAAGTGGGCAAAGGTGGATTTAACATAGCTTTGAATTCGCATCGGGGATTTGCAGAAACTAGAGTTGTGTTTCATTTTAGTTTTTACGGCTCGTGTTGGTAACTGGAAGCCTCGCCCCAAAACATAGTCGCCCCATTTTTCCCGCGGAGGCGGCCGTTCCGAGGTCGCCGGATTAGTCCCGGAGCGACTGTGTTTTGGGAAGACTGGCCGGGAATTGCATATACTTCTCCATACAGCGGTGTCTAACCGAGAGAGTTGTACTTCTCCACACAACGGTGTCTACCCGAGAGAGTTCATGCAGATCACAGCTGACAAAACAAATATTATATATTATTATCGGAGCTATAATTAATTTTATCGGTTTTATCGGGATGACGTCATAATTCCTGATATCGGGCCGATACTGTGGATTTGTAAAATATTCGCGGTAAAAAAATATTTTACCGCAAATTATTTTTACTAGAGGTCAGGGCCCTTCCCCCTAGCCCCCTGGCCAAAAAAATCGTGGGATACAAATGAAAACATCGCAAACCCCTTTCAAAGAGCCGTTGTGAAGACTGGCTCATTTATGGCTCATGTGTATATTATACATACTCAGCTCTAGCTAGCGCCCGCGCCCACTTGGCAGCGCATATCACTGGCGTAGCCAGTGATATATATATATATATATATATATCAAATATATATATATATATATATATATATATATATATATATATATATATATATATATATATATATATATATATATATATATATATATATATATATATATATATACATATATATATATATATATATATATATATATATATATATATATATACACATATATATGTATATATATATATATATATATATATATATGTATATATATATATATATATATATATATATATATATATATATATATATATATATATATTTACGTACACACACACAGACACACGCACACACATACATATAATGGCGAAAGGGCTGGGTGAAAATGGGCAATATATTGTTTGTTGTGAATGAATGGGCGTATGGGTGGCCGATATTGAAAAATATACTATCACCATATTTTTCAAGCTGTATCACGATAGACGATATTTAGCACAAATGTTCTTTTCTGTTAGTTTTTGGGATTATTTTATTATGATTATTAATAACTTATATGATGATTAAGATATATGTCTTATAATAATCATGGGCCACGTATAATCATTATCTAATAATCATATAATAATATAATGAGTCATCATACATTTTATTAAGTAATGTGTTCACAGAGAGACAGACAAGCTAGATATAGATAGATATATAGTTAGATAGATAGATAGATAGATCGAATATTCGTGTTATGCTGATGGATAGATAGATAATGTACATTTGTTTGTACTCAAGTACTGTACAAATTTGAGGGGTTTTAACTGTACTGGATTATCTTCAATGTTCTACGCCACTACATCTCAGAGGCATATTGTCCTTTAGTAAACTTTAGATGTGTATAATTATTACAAAACCTGCATTAACAACTTTATCCCTATACTTGTACACGCGTGGCTTTGCAAGTTGTTGTGAGCTTGTAGATCAGCTGTTTTCTAAAGATTTGTAAACATGTTGACTTATTAGATGTTGCACATGAACTCTGCAGCCACACTGAGGCGCTCCAACACTAACACATTTGGACGTGACGTTGTCACAAAAACCCACAAAAGACACCAAAATAACAGTGTTCAACGGGCTAATTAGTTAGCATTGATGACATTGACCACACTAATGTGCATACAGGTTGTTGATAAGATGTTTAACATAGCCGTTTGAGTCACGACAGCAGCGTTGTTTAATAGGGGTGTCACGATTCACTTACCTCACGATTCGATTCAAAATCGATTCCTAGGGTGCCGATTCGATTAAAATTGCGATTCTGCGATTAATTGATATTCGATTCGATTCTGCGATTTATTGCGTTTTTTTAGGGTGCCGATTCGATTAAAATTGCAATTCTGCGATTAATTGATATTCGATTCTGCGATTTATTGCGATTTTCTACCCCAAATCACTTTGCTTTAATTATACTAGAACATTTTAATATAATATAAACCATGAAAAGTTGAATCATACACTTCAATGCAGCCAGATCATGTCAGTCAGTCTTTCTGACATTGATTTCAGACAAAGTGCCAGTGAAAAAGGTACTAACTTATAAAAAAAAAAAAAAAATGATTTCAATATTTTGATTCGATTTTTTAAAATCGTGGCATTAAGAATCGCGATTTATTCATGAATCGATTTTTTTTGACAGGCCTATTGTTTAACATAGCTGTTTGAGTGACGACAGCAGCGTTAGCATTAGCCGCATGCTAACGCTACCCGTCCCTTAGCTTAGCTACACGCTAACGGCCCATTATAGGCAGCTCTTGGCTAATAATCCTTAAAACCAACTAACGGCAACACAGTAATGGACATAAGCATTCACATACACGCTTTAGACAGTATTAGCAACAACCAGCACAATTCATATTGTCATAGTCTTGACAATATGAATGACAGGGCTGCTGAGCTGGAAGTAAAGCTGGACTGCTGATCTGGGATCTGCCCTCAGCATGAGACGACCAATGAGAGTTAGCGCTTAGGTTGTTGCTAAGATAAGGTGTGACACATAGCGTCTCTGCCCCATAGCCTGTAGATCTCTCACACATGATTGGCATAGCCTGCGTTGCCAGGTCTGCCTTTTGTATAAGCGATGTTGGGCTTATTTGGACGTGCTTTTGGGGCTGGTTTGCATAGACCATGGCAGCGCTTGTATCTCTCCCGTTTCACATCTGGCAACTAAGGTGCTGAGTTTTGCTCGCAGATGATGATGATTGGCTGTCACTGTACTTGCAGGATGTTACTGTACTTGCATGATGTACAATTAATATCAAACGCATTATGCTCCAATACTTATGCAAATCACTTCGCATAAGTATTGGAGCATGATGCGTTTGATATTAATTGTACATCCTGCAAGTACAGTAACGGTATGGGAAACAGCTGGTTTTACAGGCAGAATATTGAGGAATTTTGGGGGGAAATATGGAGTTAGTTGGGCCATGTGTCTGCTTGGCCATTGGCCCCATACACTCGTGTACACTCCATGAGTGTGGCCGCCAATTATGGTAGCAAGATATTTTTCTCTGTTGTTGGTGAAAACTCTAGTGCGTCCCATGGACGCCACGAGGGTGTCATGAATGCGTCCTTTCTCGATATTGTGCGTCAGCGACGCAGGACGCAGGACGCAGGACGCAGGCCTATGAGCATCTCTGTCCACAGGCTAATAGCCTCGCATGTCTCTCAGCCCCCCCCTCATTCTGTCAGCTGGCTGCTGACAAGAGTGTATCGCTGCTCAGTCGTCTGCACTGTTGAATGCGAGTCAGTCGTTAATACATTTGCTCCAGGTGTGTAAGTTCAGAAACACATTAAAGTGGGCGTTTGGCAAAAGCAGTGCCTCCGCGACCGTTTTGGTTCAAAAGATAGCAGTAGTGGAGCACTGTTTGCAATACTTGATGCTACAGAGCATGCTAATGAGTGCTAAGTGCAAAAAAACAAATGTATGCTATAGAATGGATGTCACTGGTTACGATTTGGAATAGAAATGAGCGATTCTTCCCCCTCAGCTATCATGAAGGAACAGTTTCAAGTGATATTTTGGTGAAACATTCAAGTGAAACATTTTTGACTGGCAGATGTAAATTAACGTGGATGCTGTTGTGCTTACACACACACACACACACACACACACACACACACACACACACACACACACACACACACACACACACAGTGTGTGTGAGAAGGTCAGGTGGTTCATGGTTAAAACATTCGAAAATAAGGTCTAATATTTCTACAATTGCTACAAAACAGTCATTTTGGGGCATAAACAATATATTGCAGGATAAACTCTGATTATGATACACCGTGTATGTTCACATTGTGTATACTTTACATACTTATTACTTAAGACCATTTTTCTCTCTCTCTCTCTCTCTCTCTCTCTCTCTTTCTATATATATATATATATATATATATATATATATATATATATATATATATTTTTTTTTTTTTTTTTTTTTTTTTTTTTTGCCATTTTGGACAAAATTGTCAATTTTACATCGAGATACCCAGATATCCCTAGTGCCCACCTATTATGTATCCAATTTTAGCTGCCAGTGTACATGGTACATGTCCTTGACGACTGCCATAAAAAGTTGATGTCAAGCCCCGACAAATATCTTTGATAATGAGGATAGACTCATGGTTTGGAAATGGAGAATTTATTTACAACAAGTTACTGCAACTACCGAAACTATAAAACAGCAAACACGGCATAAAAAAAATCTTACGTTCAAACATTGTGTTTTTGTCTTGTTTTATCTTTTCCCCAGACTTCCTGCAGCTCCCTGTATATAAAGAGGAGGTTTCCACCTATCAACAGGAGAGGAGCTCCAGTCTGGTCCAGGAGGGACCAGAACCTCCACAGATTAAAGAGGAACAGGAGGAGGAGAGCTCCAGTCTGGTCCAGGAGGGACCAGAACCTCCACAGGTTAAAGAGGAACAGGAGGAGGGGAGCTCCAGTCTGGTCCAGGAGGGACCAGAACCTCCACAAATTAAAGAGGAACAGGAGGAGGGGAGCTCCAGTCTGGTCCAGGAGGGACCAGAACCTCCACAGATTAAAGAGGAACAGGAGGAGGAGAGCTCCAGTCTGGTCCAGGGGGGACCAGAACCTCCACAGATTAAAGAGGAACAGGAGGAGGGGAGCTCCAGTCTGGTCCAGGAGGGACCAGAACCTCCACAGATTAGAGTGGAACAGGATCAGCAATTTCAAAGACCAGAAGAGGCTGATGGGTCAACGTTGAAGTTACTAGTAGTGACAAGTGAAGATGATGAAATCAGAGTGACAGAGCCTGTAGCCAGCACCTCAACTGCACACATGAAAACACAAGCTGATGTAGAGAACTGTGTAACATCACAACCAACTAGTGAGGACCAGCTCCCGTCTTCACACTGTTCTGAATCTGACATTGAAGACAGTGACTCTTCACACTGTTCTGAATCTGACACTGAAGACAGTGATGACTGGGAGGAGACCAGGGAAGGCCAGTTGGCTTTAAACACTGTGAAATCACGCAAGACACAAAATGTAGATGGACACAAATTGTCTTTGGGCAAGAAGCTGTCCCAGGACCTGAAATCATCAAAACAAGCTCACTCCATAAAGAGACAGACAGTGAAGAAAATGTTTAGTTGTACAGAGTTTGGCAAAATGTTTACTGAAAAGCTAAATCTGGAGAGGCACAAAACAATTCATACAGGGGAAAAGCCCTTTACTTGTAGAGTTTGTGAAAAGGGCTTTATTCAAATTGGTGGATTGAAACAACACATGAGGACTCATACAGGGGAAAAGCCCTTTACTTGTAGAGTTTGTGAAAAGGGCTTTATTCAAAAGGGTACGTTGAAAGTACACATGAGGACTCATACAGGGGAAAAGCCCTTTACTTGTGACACTTGTGGCAAAGGCTTTACTCAAAGGGGTAATTTGGACATTCACATGATAACTCATACAGGGGAAAAGCCCTTTACTTGTAAAGTTTGTGGCAACTGCTTTACTCAAAGGTGTACGTTGGACATTCACATGAGGATTCATACAGGGGAGAAGCCCTTCACATGTACAGTTTGTGACAAAGGCTGTGGTGGATCGGGTGATCTGAAGAAACACATGAGGACCCATACGGGGGAAAAACCCTTTGTCTGTAAAGTTTGTGGCAAAGGCTTTTCTGATAGCAGTGCGTTGAAGAAACACATGAGGACCCATACAAGGGAAAAACCCTTTACTTTTACATTTTGTGGCAAAGGCTTTATTCACAGGGGGGAGTTGAACATGCACAGGAGGACTCATACAGGGGAGAAGCTCTTTGTTTGTACAGTTTGTGGTACAGGCTTTAATCATAGTACTGCCCTTAAACGCCACACGATGACTCATACAGGGGAGAAGCCCTTTGTTTGTACAGTTTGTGGTAAGGGATTTAATCGTAGTGGTTCCCTTAAACAACACATGAAGACACATATAGGTGAAAAACTGAAACGTGTAATCTGAAGAATCACAAGAGGACTTATACAGTATACAGGTGAAGAACTGAAATGGGTAATCACATGAGGACTCAAAAAAAGGATATTTAAAAATACACATGAGGACTCTTTATTCTTCAACTGTTAGTATATACATTAATAAATGCACCCACTGCCAGCGATTTGTGCTTTATAACCTTTTCAAGTAGTCACAGAATATTTATCTCAAGTATGATCGATCCCCTGATAAACCGGGGATACACACAGACAGGTAGGCTACATTTATGATGATTCAATCTAATCCAGGATGACAATAACAAGTCCTTGATACTAAAGCAGAGGAAACTTACATGTTGAAGTGTCTCTGAGAAAGATATTTAACCCCACACTGCTACCCGGGCTCTGTATCAATGGCACCCACTGTAAGGGCATATTTCATGTTTGTGCAAATGCATTGTGACAAAAATTCTGCAAAGGAGTGGTGAACATATTATTATTGATGTTATTGTTATTGCCTGTATAATTGTTAAACAGTTAAGTAAGAAAGCTGAGTACGTCTTCAATCACTGCCTATAGTCAGTCATGTGATCACCTCTGTCATGCTAGTCCCTGTGCAGGTTTAGTTAAAATCAGCAAATGAATGATAACTATAATTTACTAAATATACTTGCTGATTAAAGCTGTACTGTGTAACTGTCCTCTTCTACGCCCGAGTTGAACCTGGTTTCTTGCAAAAGTGCTGAATTTAGTATTTTACCATTCTGAAAGTAAACTAGATGACTGTTAATGACTCTGAAATTGATATGGTTGGATATTCAGTCATCAAGAAAGATATGAGATAGGTGTGGAAGAGGGGTGTTTATCTATGTGAGATCCAACATAAACGTTCATGTACTCTCACAGGACATAGGCAACAACTCCACTGAATCTATTTGGATAACAAAGGTATAAAGGTAATTCATCCCAAAGCTAAACCTCTGATAATTGGTGCCATCTACAGACCCCCAGACCAAAATGTATTTCTTTACTTGATTTAGGAGTATGTGACATACATAGGTAGCTCGGAATTTTGGTTTGGAGTCTATGACAAACTTCCTCAAATTCAGGACTCTTTGGACAGTTCACAAATGGTTCCATATTATCATGAGCATTAATGAGGGCCAATCGTATGAACCTTTTATTTTCTAAAGATATTTTTGGGGCTTGTACCCCTTTATTGATTCAGTGGAGATAGACAGGAAACAGGGACAGAGAGACAGGGAGTAACACACAGCAATGGTCGTCAGGATCGGAATTCTTAGGAATACTTACGGTGCGTTTTAACAGCGGGCGAGTCTCCGGACGATCGCCAGGCGACATTGTCCAAAAGATAAATAAAATCCATCTTTTCAGATCAACATCGCCCACTTAGCCTCATCGCCAGTAGTTGCCGGCTCTCATTGACATATAATGCACTTCCGGACAATCTTATCCTGAATCGCCCGCTGTTACAACGCACCGCTAGGGCGGCTGTGGCTCAGGAGGTAGAGCAGGTCCACCCGGACTATTTTTCTGCCTACACATACATCATGTCGTAGTTTGAGTGAATAGGGGAAGGGGATCAACGTCACGTGATTCCTTGTTTGACCCGGCAAAAACTCAGATGTGTCTCAAATAAAATGATTATTGGCAGAATCTCAGAAAGTTTAAAATATTTGGTGGTCCCGTTCAAATTTTTCACAAGATCGGTGGTTGTTGCAATTATGGTAAAGTATTGTAGTGCAGGTAAGCCTACTGGGAAATCAAACTTTTTTTATTTTTAATTCAGGCTCTATCGTATGGCACTGAGTGGCTTGAGGGGTTCAATCTCTGTTTGCTCAACTACAACAGAGAAAGAGTAGCCAAGACACGAGTTGTCTTTATTTTTTTATACTGAGATAAATGAAAAGAGCAATATCCTGTAGTAACAGAAACCTGCAATCTAGTTTGCTGATGTTAAACTTGCATGGAATACTTTCTTGACTTCCAAAACTGGCTTCTGCTGTCTACGGACGTCCAAAGTATTTAGCAGATAAACATGTATGTTGTGACCATTTAGACTGTGACTACATCCAAAAGGAAACAAGGGAAAAGAAACCGAAGCACCTTTCCTACAACTCTGAATGAAGGTAATGTAAAAAAAAGCCATGAAAGGTTTTGTATTGAACCGACTGCTGTCCAGTGGTGTAAAGTAACTAAGTACATTTACTCAAGTACTGTACTTATTAAGTACAATGTTGAGGTATTTATACTTTGCATTTTCAATTTCTAATACTTTTACTTCTACTCCACTACGTCTCGAAGGCAAATATTGTACTTTTACTCCAATGACTACAACAATTTGAAAACTTTAGTTACTAGTTAATTTGTAGATTTTTATTATTATTACAAAACATACATTAACCACTTCGGCCTATATTCATTTCGGCCTTTTGAAAATAGCCGATCTACGAGCTAACAATGCGTTGTGGCGCGGTGTGAGCTTGTAGATCTGCTACTTTCAAAAGATTTGTATACATTTGAAAACTTGTGAAATGGGACATTCTGCATAATGAGTACTTTAACTTCTGGTACTTTAAGTACATTGTGATACCATTACTTTTTACGCAAGTATACATTTTGAATCACAGACTTTTATTTGAGGTGTGTCTCCTACTGGCGGTAGCAGACACAAAGGAGACTCTTTGTGTCTCCTACCGGAACCGCGGCTGGTCATCAAATTATTGGCTTAGGAATGCGACAAAAACTGAAAAATATCTATGAATTCAAGTCACTCCATTGGGTGACTAATCCATAGGGAAAAAAAGTCATTTTGGGGGTGAACTATCCCTTTAAGGGAACGGTGCCTGGGTCGTTTAGTGCGCATGCGTGAAGCACGTTGACCCCCGATCGGAAACGGAAGAATACATGCCTTGTTTAGTTAAGCTACACAATAGAAAAATAACACGCGGTGAGCAACATAGATCGTGGTGAAAATAAACGTCTCAATAACTTTAGGAAGTAAAGGAGGTAAAATGCGTCAGATGGAGTCTGTACGGCTGAAGATAAATGAACACATGACGTCTGTGGGAGAGGAGATAGTGTGTGTTCTGGACAAACACACAACAACAACACACGTTAGTGTGAGAGAGTGTGTGTTGGAGCGCCTCAGTGCGGCTGCAGAGTTCATGTTCAACCTCTTCCAGAGAGAGATAGAGACTCTAGAAACTCTGCTGGAGAAACAAAACAAACTGCTGGACGTGATGCTACAGCCACACATCACACTACACAGAGCAGGTTGGTTTAACATGATGCTACAGCCACACATCACACTACACAGAGCAGGTTGGTTTAACATGATGCTACAGCCACACATCACACTACACAGAGCAGGTTGGTTTAACATGATGCTACAGCCACACATCACACTACACAGAGCAGGTTGGTTTAACATGATGCTACAGCCACACATCACACTACACAGAGCAGGTTGGTTTAACATGATGCTACAGCCACACATCACACTACACAGAGCAGGTTGGTTTAAACTAGCCCTAGAATGTCTGTGATCTTACATACATTTCATGTATTCCAAATACACAGTCATAGATCACCCTCGTCGACGCGCTGTGTAGTGACGATCTGCGCGGCCATAAAAGTGCTCAAAACTCCGTCTGTACTCACCCAATAATTAATTCCCAAGACTTGGAGTCATATTTTGTCCTCTAGTTTCATATCCATTTGAAAGTTCTGCCAGAAAACGTGTGTTTAGTCAAATATCTCCACTTTTCCACAAGCTGCACACGGACGACTTTCTGTATGGGCGAGGGGCCCGGGAAAGAGTGCAGGACTGAATATATGTAAACTTCCTTTAGGACGTACAAATGTTTGGGACACACAATTGGCAGATGGAGTGATTCATTACCCCACACCAATCACAAGCACCTGTCAATTTTTGTTCCCCATTCGTTTGTGCTTCCCTGTGTCAATTTGTTATGACGTTTTAAATTTGGTCCTTCACTCAAGTCCGTGCCCCTCGCCCGTACAGAAAGTCGTCCGTGTGCAGCTCGTGGAAAAGTGGAGATATTTGACTAAACACACGTCTTCTGGCAGAACTTTCAAATGGATATGAAACTAGAGGACAAAATATGACTCCAAGTCTTAGGAATTAATTATTGGGTGAGTACAGACGGAGTTTTGAGCACTTTTATGGCCGCGCAGATCGTCACTGCACAGCGCGTCGACGAGGGTGATCTATGACTGTGTATTTGGAATACATGAAATGTATGTAAGATCACAGACATTCTAGGGCTAGGTTTAAACTACCTTTAATACGAGTTATTGGTGGCTTAGGTACCACTAGCTAAGTTACTACACTATTTAGTGACTTATCTACACTAGTAGCAACTACTACTATGAATGAATGAATGAATGAGGTTTATTTGTCATTGGTCACAGATACATACATACATACAGGTTACAATGAAATATCATGGGCCGCAGCAACTTAGTCGCGCAGCCACTAGCTTCCCTTTTGTCACCAGTACAAGTATACAGTTACAACGAAATTGTGTTTGTGTGTGAAGTGCACGGGCCGCAAGCAACATGCGTCGCGCCGCCACTACCTTCCCTCATTGCAATAATTGGGGGGGGGGGGGGGAGGTGGAATGTAACGGGCAAAAAAAGCACTACTCTCACGCCCTGCCCCCAAAGGGGGGCAGTGCGTGAGGGGAGCAAAAAAAAAGGAGCCCAGGGGGGAGGAGCCGGGGGGTGGGGGTGGGAGGGAGCGGGTGCGAAGGCGAGTGTGTGCAGGTTATGTTAACGTGTGTGTGTGTGTGTGTGTGTGTGTGTGGAGGCCTGGAATTTGTCCTTGGTGTTTTCACCCAGTCAGTTATCTCGTTCGCTGGTGTCAGAGCGTTCGCTGGTGTCAGAGCGTTCGCTGGTGTCAGAGCGATAACACAGCGAGTTGTTAAGCTGTGGGAGACGTCCTTGATTGGGTTCCGACCCAATCAAGGACGGGGGGGGTGAGACCTTGGGTGGGTGGGTGGGGGGGGCTTCTCCACTTAACTAAGTTACTAGACTATTAGAGGTCTAACTACTACTAGACAAGCTCAGTAGTAGCTCAGCCACTTAATAAGTACTTATAAGGTAAATACCAGTGGTTTTCATAGTGGGTCCTCACCAGGGGACCTTGAGGGGGTTCCAGAGGGTCCCCAGCCAAATAGTTAGGAACCAATTTGACCGTATGTGTATGTAACTCGGAGAGCGTGCAAATGGAACCAAATGGACCCGAGAGTTAAATTAACACTGATGATACGACAGTCAATCAAATGGGGGTCCGTGGCCCTAATGCATATCAAACTGGGGGTCCTTGACATTAAAATGGTTGAGAATCACTGCTATTGTCTGAGGGTCCCTGGCATATCTTTTCAGATTCATTGTCACATAAATTGTGATTACTGATTTAATTGTGTTTTTATCGTTGAACACCAGAGCATATGAATAAAAAGTACATTTCTATATGGCTGTTAGGCTTTGAAGTTGCACAGGGCAGATATGGAAAATAACCCATATACAAAGAAATGTCTGACATATTTAATAACTTTATACTTTTAAGAAAACATTAATTGTGGAAATAGCCGATCTACATGTACAAGCTCACAACGAGTCACATTGTGGTGTGTTGTGAGCTTGTAGATCTGCTATTTCCACTATTTTTGAAAATATATGAAAATGTTTCAACATGGAAACGATTATGCAAACATAATTGCAATTATCTCAAATAATAGCGATTAGGCGATTATGTAATAATTGTGACAGGCCTACTAGTAGTGCTTTTAGACTTACCAGTCCCACACCAAAACACTTTGCCAAAAATAGCCGATCTACAAGCTCACAACGCCTCGCAGTACGAGGCATTGTGAGCTTGTAGATCGTCTATTTTCGGATAATGTTCCCCTCAGAATAGGGATCTTTGGGTTCGGTGGTTAATGTAAAAAAAAAAAAAAGTCCTATCATTGAAAGATTTGGCGGCCCCCCTGTAGTAACTCTGAGGACCCCCTAGGGGTCAGGGACCCCCTGTTGAAGACCCCTGCTTTAAAGGTCTGTAATTCTGATAGTGTACAAATGGAACCAAATGGACCCCACTCTCAAGAGTTATGTGGGTCCTTGAACATTGGAGAACCACTGATTTAAAGTAGGCCTCTTGACGTCTGTTTGACTATTTAGCTTTGTAACAAAATAAAAGCTTATCTTAGAAAAAGAGAGGTAGCCCATTCTTCAAACAACCATATCTTCTGCTTGGCCAGGTTGTACAACATATTTGGTCAATTTAATGTGCAGAAGAGCTCTCACCTCGAACAGCTGTCTTGTACTTTGCAGTGTTGATATGGGCTTGCAGCTCTAAAGATAAGAACCTTAACACACAAGTGCCAGCTTTGCAGACAATACACTCTGCCTCTCATTGGTCACGACCAAGACGAAAACACTGATACTTACATTACTTTTTCTGCATTTCGGTGAAACGGCATTTGCGTTGGCGGTGCATTCGTGTGTTGTATACCAGTGGTTCACAACCTGTTTTCCTTGGATCCCCCCTTACATCTGACAAAGCTGAGACCCCATATGTGTGTGTGTGTGTGTGTGTGCACGTGTAACACCCGGGATTCAAACCTGGCAAATGTGTGTTACAGTAGGGTTGTATGCGGTCAATTATGTAAATTACTTACTAAAGGTCCAGGTTCTAAAAGAGATATCATGTCATGCGGACCACTCAAATGCCCACTTGCCAGATCTTAAAGGCTACCACGATGCAGTGATACAAATACATTAATCATAATTAAGCCTTTTATTTATTTTTTAAATTACTTAAATTGGGTGGTATGATGCAGATATTGTACATAATGTATTTCGAAGAACATTTGTGTGCGGAGACTGTATGTATTTTTTTTATGTGTTTCACATGCATGAGTGGACCATCACTACTGCATTCATTAACATGAGCGTGAAAGTGAAGCGACGTCCGTGCGCTTACGCTTGCACGTCTGGTGCATGTGGGACTAAAACTACTACCACTGTATGTGTGTAAGTGATGTAATTGAAGACTTTATTATGAGTTGCTGATGCTACCTCTTCGCTTTTTCCTTTCTGTGTAAAGAGGTTTCCCCTGAACATGAGGAGGAGAGGAGCTCCAGTCTGGTCCAGGAGGAACCACAACCTCCACAGATTAAAGAGGAACAGGAGGAAGAGGATGGTGTGTCAACATGGACATCACTACACAAGAAGATGAGGTGCAACACTCTCTCAGGTAAAAAAAATGAAACAAAGTAGATCAGGTTACATTGTTTCCCCAGGTTTCCCCCTATAACAGTAAAACGCTAGCTAGTAATTTAGCAGGCTGAAAGCATGTGAACACTAAAGGTCATTACGTACCAGCAATTATGTGAATATACGCAAAATTCGCACTCTTTCCGAATAATTAAAAGGCGCCTTTTTTCGCTTCTCTTTTTCGCTTTTTCGCTTTTTATAAGGTTTTTTTTTAAAAACGTATTATTCTCATGAAAAAATCGTCTCGTGTGTAAGGGCCTTTACTCTTTATTCTTTAGATCTGAGACCTCAACCTTGGTGAAAGGCAAGATCCTAACTATTGAAGGAATGAGGGAGAAAGACAGCCCAGATTGAAATTCCAACCTGAGGCCTTTTATTTAAGCTAATTGTATTTGAATTATATGAATTGCTTTGGTGAAACTTTAAAATGTGTGCAACCTAGAAAACACTAACTAGCTTATGACACAGATCCATAGCTGTTTTCCATCACAAATTCCATCATAAAACACACAAAATAAGGGTATGTGACCTATTTTCAATAAGGATATTATTGTGGTCATACTAAAACAAACACAATGAAAACACACTTGAAGTGAACACAATATATTAAATTCCACTTTGCTTATTTATTGAATATTATTGTTAATGCAGGTTTGCTACATGTATCAGTAGCAATTTAGTAGAACTGTACAAGTAGAACTGTAATGCGCAAACAAAATACTCAGTCAGTTGTGGAGTATCGCCACAATGCCGCCTGTCAGGTAAGCACCACACCAGGGAGAGGCCATGGGACAGAGACAGAGGGAGACCTCGCAGGGAGCGCACCAGCCTGGGCAGCGTCATAGAAGGGCGTTACCTGCCACTCACCATCATGAATCAGCCCCAACTGAGCGCAGCTGCGACGACAGGTTAGGTGTGGCACCAATCTACAAAAGTGGCTACTCTGTCTCAGTCTGGCATTGGCTCTCCTGGTGAATGGACGGGTGCTACAGGCGGTAAGGCAATTCTCCACTATTCCTGCACATTACTGAATGTTTATGAATTGTAGTGTTAAAGGACGCTCTCTGTTTACTCCTAGGCAACCTGTGGGAGTTAATCACACATACCTGAGCACAATGCATGGATACTGAGCGATGACGCTGTGGCGCACGGATCCAAACAAAGAGACATTGTGATGCATGAAAATACCCCGACCCGGGGTGAATTTTGAGTTGGACTTTATTATTTGAAGTTACATGAAAAGTAATACCAAGGGCCTGCGGGTCATATATCTGAAAAGGTGTCAAATAAATACCCTTAAGTGGGCTTGTACCCTGCATTTTGTGTTTGGCTTTGATCAGTTCCCCACATTTGGTGGAGAATACGGGTATTCTGATCCACGCCAAAAAAAAAAAAAAAAACATGGAGCAGGCCAACGCACTTACGGCCCTGTTGAGGAGCCAAACAGATTTGCAGACAGCGGTACAAAAATTAATTGACAGAATTAGCCGTGATGTGGCTAGCACACGCGCCCCTAGAGAAGTACTCACTAAATTGACACCAGAAGATGATATTGAAGCGTACCTGGAGGTGTTTGAGCGCACCGCAGCCCGAGAGAGGTGGCCAGTCGGAGACTGGGCCTCCCTCTTGGCCCCATTCCTCACCGGCGAGGCCCAGCGTGTGTGCCGGGACTTAACCCTCGCCGATGCCAGAGATTACAGGAAACTGAAGGACGCCATCCTCGCCACCCAGGGCTACAGCCTCCCAGCTCGAGCGCAGCGCTACCACAGCTGGGCCTACAACTCGGCCTTTCCACCCCGACCGCAGGTGGCGGCTCTACTGCGCAGCGCCCATAGCTGGCTTACCACCGGGGGAGATCCACCTATCATCGACCGCTTAGTGATCGACCGATGCATACGTTCGTTGCCGCCTGACGCCCGCAGATACGCCTCCCAAGTGAGTCCGAGTTCACTGGAGGCACTCGTGGCCCTCTTGGAGAACCACCAAGTGAGCGTGGACATGATGAGGACCACGCGCACCGAAGCCGCCAAGGGCCCTGGAGAGGAGAAGCCCGGCCGCGACCGTCGAAGATCGACGCCACCGAACCCACCTGCCGCCCGGACCGAGGCCGCGGTGGCCGAAGGGCCCACCCGAGGCCCACATCAACGCCGCTGCTATGTATGTGGACAGGCGGACCACATATCCTGGTCGTGTCCCGAGAGAGAGCGCGACGTTTCCATGGGGACAGCAGCCAGCTCCGACAGCGCGCGGCCCTGTCTGCACACCGGTACCAGCCCTCACCGCCAGACGCGCCTGCCCGTGAAGATAGGCCGAACCGACACGCACGCCCTGCTCGATTCCGGCAGCGTGGTGACTCTCGTACGAGCAGACCTGGCCGGAAAGCTCAGCTCCACCACCGTTCCAGTAACCTGTGTCCATGGCGATGTGCGTCACTATCCGGTGACACAGCTCCGCGTCCAGACGCCCCGGGGGGACGCAGTGGTGCCAGCCGGGGTCGTGCCCAACCTGCCCGTGCCACTGCTGATCGGCGCCGACTGCGTCCTCTTCGCCCGGTACTGGGACCCCGGCCTACTACGCGGCACAGCCCGCCACCGTCGCCGACGCGCCCCGCGCCCGGCGCCTCCAGGCGCGCTCCACGCCTGCCCCGCGTTCCGCGCCGCCACGCCGGCCGGCCTGAGTGACAGCTCCCCGGCAGGGGATGGGGGAGACGAGAGAGACGAGAGAGGTGAGAGAGACGAGAGAGACGAGAGAGACGAGAGAGATGAGAGGAGAGGAAAAGACCAGAGACGGGAGGTGGAGGGCACACAGGCCACGTCAAGCCAGGGGGCCGCGGGCCCCGCTGATGTTGCGGACCCCTTCGCCGAATTCCCCGGCGTCGAAGCTCTCGAACCACCCCGGGCTGGGGGGTTCGCCACGGCGCAGTGGACCGACCCGAATCTGGACATGGCGCGCCGGAACGTGGCCGCCATCGACGGAAAGAAATGTGAGGGGGTGAGTGCATTGAATCCCCCATTCTTCCCTGTAAAAAAAGACTTGTTATATCGGGGTGTGTTGGACAAGGGGGGGGACCTAGTCGAGCAACTACTGGTACCAAGAGAATATGTGTCACGGGTGTTATATTTAGGACACACGCACCAACTAGGAGCGCACTTAGGAATACAGAAGACATACGAGCGCATATTGGCCCGCTTCTACTGGCCCGGGGTTAAGCGGGCAGTAGAAGACTTTTGCAAGGGTTGCTCTGAATGTCAGAAGACCGCTCCACGGCCCACGTTTCATAATCCTCTGGTACCAATGCCGATAATCGAAGTGCCATTTTCACGCCTTGCCATGGACATTGTGGGCCCATTGCCAAAATCCAGTCGCGGTCACCGCTATATCTTAGTGATACTAGACTATGCCACTCGATATCCCGAGGCCATTCCCCTGCGGGCGGCCTCGGCTAAAGCGGTGGCCCACGAGTTGATGATGCTGTTTAGTCGGGTGGGCATAGCAGAGGAAGTACTAACGGATCAAGGCACCTGTTTCATGTCCCGAGTAATGTCACAACTGTATAAATGGCTGAAAGTGAAGCGCATTCGCACCTCCGTCTACCACCCACAGACGGACGGTTTAGTCGAGAGGTTTAATCAAACTTAAAAAAAAATGCTGAAAAAACTAACTGATGTGGACGGGAAAGACTGGGACCAGTTGATTCCGTATGTGCTTTTTGCCATCAGAGAGGTACCACAATCGTCCACGGGGTTCTCACCATTTGAGCTGGTGTATGGCCGGAGGCCCCGTGGCCTATTGGACATCGCCAAGGAAACCTGGGAGCGCCAGCCTTCTCCCCACCGCAGTGTGGTGGAACACGTGGAGCGTCTCCAGGCCCGGGCGAAGACCATATGGCCCCTGGTACGAGAGCATATGGAAAAAGCGCAACGGGACCAGGCTCGCATATACAATCGAGGCGCCACGCTCCGCGAGTTCCAGGTGGGAGAGAAGGTCCTGGTGTTGGTCCCCAGCTCGGAGTGCAAATTGCTGGCGAAGTGGCAGGGACCATACGAGGTCGTGGAGAAGATGGGGCCCGTGGACTATCGGGTGAGCCAGCCCGGCAGACGAAAAGGCTACCAAATCTACCATGTCAACATCTTGAAGAAGTGGATCTCAGCCCCCCGACTACCGCTGCCCGCGCTGATGACCACCGTGCCCGCGCAGACGTTTCCCCCGGTGCCCATAGGAGAAGACCTCGTCCCAGCCCAGACACAGGACATCAAGGACCTGCTGGGGCGGAACCGGGACATCTTCTCCGAACTCCCCGGCCGAACCACGCTCATCAGGCACGATATACGCACGGACCCTGGGAAAATAGTGCGCCAGCGGCCGTATCGAATCCCTGAAGCCAGACGAATTGCCATTAAAGAAGAGGTGGCCAAGATGCTAGAGTTGGGAGTTATCGAGGAGTCCTACAGTCCATGGTCCAGCCCGATCGTGATAGTGCCGAAGCCAGACGGGACGCTGCGCTTCTGTAATGACTTTCGAAAATTGAATGACGTCTCCGCCTTTGACGCATACCCGATGCCCCGAGTGGATGAACTGATCGAGCGCCTGGGCCCGGCCCGGTTCGTCAGCACGCTGGACCTGACCAAGGGCTACTGGCAGGTGCCGCTGACGGACCGGGCCAAGGCGAAGACAGCGTTCTCCACGCCCGACGGGCTGTTCCAATACACGGTGCTGCCGTTCGGAGTCCATGGCGCGCCCGCCACTTTCCAACGGCTGATGGACCGTGTACTCCGCCCCCACCGAGACTACGCTGCCGCTTACCTGGACGACATCGTGATCCACAGCCCGAGCTGGAGCCTCCATCTGCAGCACCTCCACGCCATCCTCGGGGCGCTCAGACGAGCCGGGCTGACGGCCAACGCCAAAAAGTGCCGCATCGGCCTGACGGAGACCGACTACTTGGGTTTCACGATCGGACGAGGGTGTGTGCGGCCCCAGACGCGTAAAGTGGAGCGGATTCGGGAATGGCCCCAGCCCAGGACAAAAAAGCAAGTAAAATCATTCCTTGGCCTCATGGCGTATTATCAAAAATGTGTAAAAAACTACTCTACTATTGCAGCCCCACTGTATGATCTGACATGTCAAAAGCGCCCCAACCACATTGTCTGGACGGCCGAGACGGAGGCCGCGTTCCAGACCTTGAAGAGCGCGCTCTGTGAGGAGCCAGTGTTAAAAGCCCCCGACTTCAGCCGGCCCTTCGTCCTCCACACAGACGCGTCGGGCACCGGGTTGGGGGCGGTCCTCGCACAGGTATTTGATGGCGAGGAGCATCCAATTACCTACGTGAGCAGAAAGTTACTAGACCATGAGAAAAATTATGCAACGGTAGAAAAAGAGTGTTTAGCGGTGAAATGGGCTATTCACCACCTACGTTATTACCTGTGGGGCCGTACCTTTACCCTCATTACAGATCATGCACCCCTAAAATGGATGGCCACCAACAAGGACCGGAACGCCAGAGTGACGCGGTGGTTTCTGGAGCTACAAGACTATTGTTTCAAGGTGGAGCACCGGCCCGGGAAGGACATTCCACACGCAGACGCCCTGTCCCGCATGTATGAAGTAGAGGAGCTGGAAGCCCCCGGACCAAGCGGCGGGCTTAGGGGGGGGATATGTGGAGTATCGCCACAATGCCGCCTGTCAGGTAAGCACCACACCAGGGAGAGGCCATGGGACAGAGACAGAGGGAGACCTCGCAGGGAGCGCACCAGCCTGGGCAGCGTCATAGAAGGGCGTTACCTGCCACTCACCATCATGAATCAGCCCCAACTGAGCGCAGCTGCGACGACAGGTTAGGTGTGGCACCAATCTACAAAAGTGGCTACTCTGTCTCAGTCTGGCATTGGCTCTCCTGGTGAATGGACGGGTGCTACAGGCGGTAAGGCAATTCTCCACTATTCCTGCACATTACTGAATGTTTATGAATTGTAGTGTTAAAGGACG
This sequence comes from Gymnoscopelus microlampas, assembly GCF_963454915.1. NCBI lineage: Eukaryota > Metazoa > Chordata > Actinopteri > Myctophiformes > Myctophidae > Gymnoscopelus > Gymnoscopelus microlampas. Next base: position 43,295,834 of record NC_139957.1, on the reverse strand, counting down.
CTCTCTGTTTACTCCTAGGCAACCTGTGGGAGTTAATCACACATACCTGAGCACAATGCATGGATACTGAGCGATGACGCTGTGGCGCACGGATCCAAACAAAGAGACATTGTGATGCATGAAAATACCCCGACCCGGGGTGAATTTTGAGTTGGACTTTATTATTTGAAGTTACATGAAAAGTAATACCAAGGGCCTGCGGGTCATATATCTGAAAAGGTGTCAAATAAATACCCTTAAGTGGGCTTGTACCCTGCATTTTGTGTTTGGCTTTGATCAGTTCCCCACACAGTACAGTTAAGTAAAGTCCAGTTCTATGTACCATCTTGTGCAGCATCACACTTAACAATGGTATCAGAAAGCAAGGTTATGTTGCTTATAGCAGTCAACTGAGAAAAAACAAAATCAACATACTTGTCTTGCAGTGAAATTATATTACGTGTCATTGTGCTTTCAGCAGAGACCAACAGAGGTTTAAACTTGTGGGAATTACTCTGCACTTGCTTGGCATGAGGGGCAGGCACGTTGCATTATGCAGTAGATCGCCTCGTTGTGGCCTTGTTAGCTTGGTAGCTACCTAGCGGTCAGAACCAAGGGGCAAGGCTGAGATATTTACGATGAGGCCGACAAAATGGCCAGAGTGGCGCTGTTTTACCCTGCGCCGACCTGTGGTTTCAGAAAGAATTTATTTTAGCGCAAGTGAATGGGTTTTTTGACAAACTTTAGACTAGATTTTCTTACTGTAATAAAAATTCATAAATTCTATATGCTTCCAGTCGCTAGTTTAAAGTCTCCTTTCAATCATCAGGATATGCGTTTTGCTAAATTATGGTTCTATTTATTATAAAATTGACGATAAAGTAGGCTATTCTCTAGGAGGGGCGGGATGATTTGATTGACACGCTACACAACCAACAGCATTCATTCCCCGCCCCCCGCTCTTGATTGACAAGTTACCCAACCAATAACGGTCTGGACTCATTCTGACGCGTATTGAAAGATGGCGGACCTACAGTCTTGCAGCAAAGGCTTCATTTTCGGTCTGTAGAAAGCAGCGGAGGGGGTTTGTCCATCTCATTTATACAGTCTATGGTCAGAACGGAAGCAGAAACGTGATCCACCGGTACACCGGATCCAAACTCCCCACCGCACTGACGTCGGTAAATAGACACCCATTAAACTAGTGTAGAGTCTGCAAGTTTGCAAGGTAACAGGATAGGTGCTCACTAGGGAAATCTGGTGTCCACCACCGCGCGCGGACCCGTTCGTTGCCCCCTGGGACGGTTTTGTCAAATAATTTTATTGTATATAAAGTAGGATAAAGTAGGACGTGGCCATGCAAAATAGTAGTGTCCCGTGGATTTTAGAGGTGCAAGATATTGTTTTTTTGAAACAGATACCGATATTGATAACTTCCTGCATCTCAAGACCGATACCGATAACCGATAAATACAAATATATATACATATATTAAAAATCATAAGTATATATATTTAAAATGTATATGAATCTGTAGTATTATTAGCACACCTTATGGTAAGAAATACTACAAGTGGGCAAAGGTGGATTTAACATAGCTTTGACCTAACCAAATACAGTATATCATGACATCATCATTTTACTTATACTGTGTTCGTTACATTCTTCTTGAAAAGTAATGCAGAAATTATAACAGCAGCCAGTGTGGTACACTGAAACAAAAAATAATTCAAGAACCAACAATTTGGATGTTACAGTCTGTTTGAATCGTAATGCAGATTTATGACTGCAGCCAGTTGTACATACAAGCGAGATTTATACAGCGGGTCGTGTGTCGAAAATAGCAGATCTACAAGCTCACAATGCCTTGCGTCTGCGACGCATTGTGAGCTTGTCGATTTGCCATTTTCGGTACACGACACCTCGTACAACAAGGCTGCAACACGTGCAGTGCCGGTGTCGGGTTACTATAGTAACGTGACGGCGCGCTTTCAATGAACAGAGATGATAAGACAAGTCTTTTCTGCTCCCGTGCACCAGGGTTAGTATACAACTAGTATACAACGAAGAATTGTAAAACAGATCACTTCCATAATGGAAGTTCCTAATAACTAGATAACAGGCTCACTAGGAGATGAAGTGAAGTTGAAGCAGAGTAGCAGTTTGGCAAAACACACCCATCCAACTTTTTTTTCTTTTTTTTTACAGACACTGCGTTTTTTAAGATAATAAAATAATAAATAATGGCGTTGCGACATAATCACCCTCCCGGGCCGTCCCAGCCCCCCTTCCTCCCCTCCTTCCTAACTAACTCACTAATGCTCGTGGGTAGCGAACTCACATTTCAAATTGCATTGATTGACTGACTGGTGGTGATATAAACATACCTGACACAAGTTGTAATATCTAGATTTGACAGCAACACGAACTAAGGGCATGACCTGGTGAGACCGCGGGACATGCATCCCAGCGTTGTCAAGCTTGCAATTCGCATCGGGGATTTGCAGAAACTAGAGTTGTGTTTCATTTTAGTTTTTACGGCTCGTGTTGGTAACAGGAAGCCTCGCCCCAAAACATAGTCGCCCCCATTTTTCCCGCGGAGGTGGCCGTTCCGAGGTCGCCGGATTAGTCCCGGAGCGACTGTGTTTTGGGGCGACTGGCCGGGAATTGCATATACTTCTCCATACAGCGGTGTCTAACCGAGAGAGTTGTACTTCTCCACACAACGGTGTCTAACCGAGAGAGTTCATGCAGATCACAGCTGATAAAACAAATATTATATATTATCGGAGCTATAATTAATTTTATCGGTTTTATCGGGATGACGTCATAATTCCTGATATCGGGCCGATACTGTGGATTTGTAAAATATTCGCGGTAAAAAAATATTTAAAATAATAACGCAAATTATTTTTACTAGAGGTCAGTCCCCCTAGCCCCCTGGCCAACAAAATCGTGGGATACAAATGAAAACATCGCAAACCCCTTTCAAAGAGCCGTTGTGAAGACCGGCTCATTTATGGCTCATGTGTATATTATACATACTCAGCTCTAGCTAGCGCCCGCACCCACTTGGCAGCGCATATCACTGGCGTAGCCAGTGGGGCCATGGCTCAGTGAGTAAAGACCCTGTAGCGCGTCTGATGTGTGGCATAGAGGGGCGGGTTTTAAATCTCCAGAGAAAACATCCGTGGGCTACCATTGGTTCAGCGATCTGTGCCCTGCACCCTTCCTCCTCCCCCAATGTGCAGTATTGAGAGCCCTGACGTCACCACATTTGGAGTGATGGCCACTGCACTCTGGTTGGTTGGAATACACCTAGGGCCCAGGTAGATGCCACTTATAGCCCACATGGGCATCCCAGTTAAGAACCACCTCGGTCCCACGTAGAATTGGCTCGGTGGGGCCCACCTAAGGGCCGTTTTGGTGGTCACAAACGGTGCTAGGGTGACCATCTCATTTGGTAGCATGCAGGGGCCTTAAGCAGCAGTAATGTAACACAAGCTTAACATAGTAGAACCGACATTAGCAGAAATGACTACATTTCCCATGATCCCCTCTGATGGTCAGCAACGTGCTGCCATTACGTTACATTGTGTGACAAAAGCCCACAAAATGCACTGAAATGAAACGCTTCAACGGGCTAATTAGGTAGCATTGATGATATTTACCAGACTGACGTTCATACAGGTTGTTGGTAAGATGTGTAACATAGCCGTTTCAGTCACTATATATATATATATATATATATATATATATATATATATATATATATATATATATATGCTGTATATACACACATATACACATATACATACACATATACACATATACATATATATATACATATATATACGTACACACACACACACACACACACACACACACACACACACACACACACACACACACACACACACACACACACACACACACACACACACACACACACACAGACACACACACACACACACGCACACACATACATATAATGTGAAAGGGCTGGGTGAAAATGGGCAATATATTGTTTGTTGTGAATGAATGGGCGTATGGGTGGCCGATATTGAAAAATATACTATCACCATATTTTTCAAGCTGTATCACGATAGACGATATTTAGCACAAATGTTCTTTTCTGTTAGTTTTTGTGATTATTTTATTATGATTATTAATAACTTATATGATGATTAAGATATATGTCTTATAATAATCATGGGCCACGTATAATCATTATCTAATAATCATATAATAATATAATGAGTCATCATACATTTTATTAAGTAATGTGTTCACAGAGAGACAGACAAGCTAGATATAGATAGATATATAGTTAGATAGATAGATAGATAGAATATTCGTGTTATGCTGATGGATAGATAGATAATGTACATTTGTTTGTACTCAAGTACTGTACAAATTTGAGGGGTTTTAACTGTACTGGATTATCTTCAATGTTCTACGCCACTACATCTCAGAGGCATATTGTCCTTTAGTAAACTGTAGATGTGTATAATTATTACAAAACCTGCATTAACAACTTTATCCCTATATACTTGTACACGCGTGGCTTTGCAAGTTGTTGTGAGCTTGTAGATCAGCTGTTTTCTAAAGATTTGTAAACATGTTGACTTATTAGATGTTGCACATGAACTCTGCAGCCACACTGAGGCGCTCCAACACTAACACATTTGGACGTGACGTTGTCACAAAAACCCACAAAAGACACCAAAATAACAGTGTTCAAAGGGCTAATTAGTTAGCATTGATGACATTGACCACACTAATATGCATACAGGTTGTTGATAAGATGTTTAACATAGCTAGCCGTTTGAGTCACGACAGCAGCATAATTGGAGCATAATGCGTTTGATATTAATTGTACATCCTGCAAGTACAGTAACGGTATGGGAAGCAGCTGGTTTTACAGGCAGAATATTGAGGAATTTTGGGGGAAAATGTGGAGTTAGTTGGGCCATGTGTCTGCTTGGCCATTGGCCCCATATACTCGTGTACACTCCATGAGTGTGGCCGCCAATTATGGTAGCAAGATATTTTTCTCTGTTGTTGGTGAAAACTCTAGTGCGTCCCATGGACGCCACGAGGGTGTCATGAATGCGTCCTTTCTCGATATTGTGCGTCAGCGACGCAGGACGCAGGCCTATGACCATCTCTTTCCACAGGCTAATAGCCTCGCATGTCTCTCAGCCCCCCCCCCCTCCTTCTGTCAGCTGGCTGCTGACAAGAGTGTATCGCTGCTCAGTCGTCTGCATTGTTGAATGCGAGTCAGTCGTTAATACATTTGCTCCAGGTGTGTAAGTTCAGAAACACATTAAAGTGGGCGTTTGGCAAAAGCAGTGCCTCCGCGACCGTTTTGGTTCAAAAGATAGCAGTAGTGGAGCACTGTTTGCAATACTTGATGCTACAGAGCATGCTAATGAGTGCTAAGTGCAAAAAAACAAATGTATGCTATAGAATGGATGTCACTGGTTACGATTTGGAATAGAAATGAGCGATTCTTCCCCCTCAGCTATCATGAAGGAACAGTTTCAAGTGATATTTTGGTGAAACATTCAAGTGAAACATTTTTGACTGGCAGATGTAAATTAACGTGGATGCTGTTGTGCTTACACACACACACACACACACACACACACACACACACACACACACACACACACACAGTATGTGTGAAGGTCAGGTGGTTCATGGTTAAAACATTCGAAAATAAGGTCTAATATTTCTACAAAACTGTAATTTTGGGGCATAAACAATATATTGAAGGATAAAATCTGATTATGATACACCGTGTATGTTCTCATTGTGTATACTTTACATACTTAAGACCATTTCTCTCTCTCTCTGTCTCTGTCTCTGTCTCTGTCTGTCTCTGTCTGTCTCTCTCTCTCTCTCTCTCTCTCTCTCTCTCTCTCTCTCTCTCTCTCTCTCTCTCTCTCTCTCTCTCTCTCTCTCTCTCTCTCTCTCTCAATGTCTTTGATAATGAGGATAGACTCATGGTTTGGAAATGGAGAATTTATTTACAACAAGTTACTGCAACTACCGAAGCTATAAAACAGCAGACGCTGCATGAAAAAATCTTACGTTCAAACATTGTGTTTTTCTCTTGTTTTATCTTTTCCCCAGACTTCCTGCACCTCCCTGTGTATAAAGAGGAGGTTTCCACCTATCAACAGGAGAGGAGCTGCAATCTGGTCCAGGAGGAACCACAACCTCCACAAATTAAAGAGGAACAGGAGGAGGGGAGCTCCAGTCTGGTCCAGGAGGGACCAGAACCTCCACAGATCAAAGAGGAACAGGAGGAGGGAAGCTCCAGTCTGGTCCAGGAGGGACCAGAACCTCCACAAATTAAAGAGGAACAGGAGGAGGGGAGCTCCAGTCTCGTCCAGGAGGGACCAGAACCTCCACAGATCAAAGAGGAACAGGAGGAGGAGAGCTCCAGTCTGGTCCAGGAGGGACCAGAACCTCCACAGATTAGAGTGGAACAGGATCAGCAATTTCAAAGACCAGAAGAGGCTGATGGGTCAACGTTGAAGTTACTAGCAGTGACAAGTGAAGATGATGAAATCAGAGAGACAGAGCCTGTAGCCAGCACCTCAACTGCACACATGAAAACACAAGCTGATCTAGAGAACTGTGCAACATCACAACCAACTAGTGATGACCAGCTCCCGTCTTCACACTGTTCTGAATCTGACATTGAAGACAGCGACTCTTCACACTGTTCTGAATCTGATACTGAAGACAGTGATGACTGGGAGGAGACCAGGGAAGGCCAGTTGGCTTTAAACACTGTGAAATCACGCAAGACACAAAATGTAGATGGACACAAATTGTCTTTGGGCAAGAAGCTGTCCCAGGACCTGAAATCATCAAAACAAGCTCACTCCATAAAGAGACAGACAGTGAAGAAAATGTTTAGTTGTACAGAGTGTGGCAAAATGTTTACTGAAAAGCTAAATCTGGAGAGGCACAAAACAATTCATACAGGGGAAAAGCCCTTTACTTGTAGAGTTTGTGAAAAGGGCTTTATTAAAATGGATACATTGAAACAACACATGAGGACTCATACAGGGGAAAAGCCCTTTAATTGTAGAGTTTGTGAAAAGGGCTTTAGTCAAAAGGGTTCGTTGAACGTACACATGAGGACTCATACAGGGGAAAAGCCCTTTACTTGTAAAGTTTGTGGCAAAGGCTTTACTACCAGTGGTAACTTGAACGTACACATGATGACTCATACAGGGGAAAAGCCCTTTACTTGTAAAATTTGTGGCAAAGACTTTACTGACAGAGGTGGCTTGAACAGACACATGAGGTCTCATACAGGGGAAAAGCCCTTTACTTGTAAAGTTTGTGGCGAAGGCCTTATTCACAGGGATGCGTTGAACCTACACATGATGACTCATACAGGGGGAAAAAAAGAAAAGAAAGAGGTTTCCCCTGAACATGAGGAGGAGAGGAGCCCCAGTCTGGTCCAGGAGGAACCACAACCTCCACAGATTAAAGAGGAACAGGAGAAAGAGGCTGGTGTGTCAACATGGACATCACTACATAAGAAGATGAGATGCAACACTCTCTCAGGTAAAAAATGAAACAAAGTAGATCACGTTACATTGTTTCCCCAGGTTTCCCCCTATAACAGTAAAACGCTAGCTAGTAATTTAGCAGGCTGAAAGCATGTGAACACTAGGTCATTACATTACGTACCAGCAATTATGCGAATATACGCAAAATTCGCACTCTTTCCGAATAATTAAAAGGCCCTTTTTTTCGCTTCTCTTTTTCACTTTTTCACTTTATCGCTCCGTGGAAGTTTGCATTGACTTTATAAGGTTTTTTAAAAAAAACATATTATTCTCATGAAAAAATCGTCCCGTGTGTAAGGGCCTTTACTCTTTATTCTTTAGATCTGAGATCTCAACCTTGGTGAAAGGCAAGATCCTAACTATTGAAGGAATGAGGGAGAAAGACAGCCCAGATTGAACTTCCAACCTGAGGCCATTTATTTAAGCTAATTGTATTTGAATTATATGAATTGCTTTGGTGAAACTTTAAGATGTGTGCAACCTAGAAAACACTAACTAGCTTATGACACAGATCCATAGCTGTTTTCCATCACAAATTCTTGTGAAGTCTTCTTGAAAAGTAATGCAGATATTATAACAGCAGCCAGTGTGGTACACTGAAACAAAAAATAATTCAAGAACCAACAATTTGGATGTTACAGTCTGTTTGAATCGTAATGCAGATATATGACTGCAGCCAGTTGTACATACAAGCGAGATTTATACAGCGGGTCGTGTATTGAAAATAGCAGATCTACAAGCTCACAATGCCTTGCGTCTGCGACGCATTGTGAGCTTGTCGATCTGCCATTTTCGGTGCACGACACCTCGTACAACGAGGCTGCAACACGTGCAGTGCCGGTGTCGGGTTACTATAGTAACGTGACGGCGCGCTTTCAATGAACAGAGATGATAAGACAAGACTGTCTTTTCTGCTCCTGTGCACCAGGGTTAGTATACAACTAGTATACAACGAAGAATTGTAAAACAGATCACTTCCATAATGGAAGTTCCTAATAACTAGATAACAGGCTCACTAGGAGATGAAGTGAAGTTGAAGCAGAGTAGCAGTTTGGCAAAACACACCCATCCAACTTTTCTTTCTTTTCTTTTCTTTTACAGACACTGCGTTTTTTAAGATAATAAAATAATAAATAATGGCGCTGCGACATAATCACCCTCCCGGGCCGTCCTCGCCCCCTTCCTCCCCTCCTTCCTAACTAACTCACTAATGCTCGTGGGTAGCGAACTCACATTTCAAATTGCATTGATTGACTGACTGGTGGTGATATAAACATACCTGACACAAGTTGTAATATCTATGTTGTAATAACACGAACTAAGGGCATGACCTGGTGAGACCGAGGGACATGCATCCCAGCGTTGTCAAGCTTGCAATGCGCATCGGGGATTTGCAGAAACTAGAGTTGTGTGAGTAGTTTTTACGGCTCGTGTTGGTAACTGGAAGCCTCGCCCCAAAACATAGTCGCCCCCATTTTTCCCACGGAGGCGGCCGTTCCGAGGTCGCCGGATTAGTCCCGGAGCGACTGTGTTTTGGGGCGACTGGCCGGGAATTGCATATACTTCTCCATACAACGGTGTCTAACCGAGAGCGGTAAAAAAATATTTTACCGCAAATTATTTTTATATTTTTCTCTGTTGTTGGTGACAACTCTAGTGCGTCCCATGGACGCCACGAGGGTGTCATGAATGCGTCCTTTCTCGATATTGTGCGTCAGCGACGCAGGACGCAGGCCTATGAGCATCTCTGTCCACAGGCTAATAGCCTCGCATGTCTCTCAGCCCCCCCCCCTCATTCTGTCAGCTGGCTGCTGACGAGAGTGTATCGCTGCTCAGTCGTCTGCACTGTTGAATGCGAGTCAGTCGTTAATACATTTGCTCCAGGTGTGTAAGTTCAGAAACACATTAAAGTGGGCGTTTGGCAAAAGCAGTGCCTCCGCGACCGTTTTGGTTCAAAATATAGCATTAGTGGAGCGCTGTTTGCAATACTTGATGCTACAGAGCATGCTAATGAGTGCTAAGTGCAAAAAAACAAATGTATGCTATAGAATGGATGTCACTGGTTACGATTTGGAATAGAAATGAGCGATTCTTCCCCCTCAGCTATCATGAAGGAACAGTTTCAAGTGATATTTTGGTGAAACATTCAAGTGAAACATTTTTGACTGGCAGATGTAAATTAACGTGGATGCTGTTGTGCTTACACACACACACACACACACACACACACACACACACACACACACACACACACACACACACACACACACACACACACACACAAACACAGTGTGTGAAGGTCAGGTGGGTCATGGTTAAAACATTCGAAAATAAGTTTTAATATTTCTACAATTGCTACAAAACAGTCATTTTGGGGCATAAACAATATATTGAAGGATAAACTCTGATTATGATACACCGTCTATGTTCACATTGTGTATACTTTACATACTTAAGACCATTTCTCTCTCTCTCTCTCATGGTTTGGAAATGGAGAATGTATTTACAACAAGTTACTGCAACTACCGAAGCTATAAAACAGCAAACGCTGCATAAAACAATCTTACGTTCAAACATTGTGTTTTTCTCTTGTTTTATCTTTTCCCCAGACGTCCTGCACCTCCCTGTGTATAAAGAGGAGGTTTCCGCCTATCAACAGGAGAGGAGCTCCAGTCTGGTCCAGGAGGGACCAGAACCTCCACAGATTAAAGAGGAACAGGAGGAGGAGAGCTCCATTCTGGTCCAGGAGGGACCAGAACCTCCACAGATTAAAGAGGAACAGGAGGAGGAGAGCTCCAGTCTGGTCCAGGAGGTACCAGAACCTCCACAGATTAGAGTGGAACAGGATCAGCAATTTCAAAGACCAGAAGAGGCTGATGGGTCAACGTTGAAGTTACTAGTAGTGACAAGTGAAGATGATGAAATCAGAGTGACAGAGCCTGTAGCCAGCACCTCAACTGCACACATGAAAACACAAGCTGATGTAGAGAACTGTGCAACATCAAAACCAACTAGTGAGGACCAGCTCCCGTCTTCACACTGTTCTGAATCTGACATTGAAGACAGTGACTCTTCACACTGTTCTGAATCTGACACTGAAGACAGTGATGACTGGGAGGAGACCAGGGAAGGCCAGTTGGCTTTAAACACTGTGAAATCACGCAAGACACAAAATGTAGATGGACACAAATTGTCTTTGGGCAAGAAGCTGTCCCAGGACCTGAAATCATCAAAACAAGCTCACTCCATAAAGAGACAGACAGTGAAGAAAATGTTTAGTTGTACAGAGTGTGGCAAAATGTTTACTGAAAAGCTAAATCTGGAGAGGCACAAAACAATTCATACAGGGGAAAAGCCCTTTACTTGTAAAGTTTGTGAAAAGGGCTTTATTCAAATGGGTGCATTGAAACAACACATGAGGACTCATACAGGGGAAAAGCCCTTTACTTGTAGAGTTTGTGAAAAGGGCTTTATTCAAAAGGGTACGTTGAAAGTACACATGAGGACTCATACAGGGGAAAAGCCCTTTACTTGTAACACTTGTGGCAAAGGCTTTACTCAAAGCGGTAATTTGGACACTCACATGATAACTCATACAGGGGAAAAGCCCTTTACTTGTAAAGTTTGTGGCAAAGGCTTTAGTCGAAGGCGTAATTTGGACATTCACATGAGGATTCATACAGGGGAGAAGCCCTTTACTTGTAAAGTTTGTGGTAGGGGGTTTAATCGTAGTTTTTCCCTTAAACAACACACAATGACACATACAGGAGAAAAACCCTTCACATGTACAGTTTGTGACAAAGGCTGTGGTGGATCGGGTGATCTGAAGAAACACATGAGAACCCATACGGGGGAAAAACCCTTTGTCTGTAAAGTTTGTGGCAAAGGCTTTTCTGATAGCAGTGGGTTGAAGAAACACATGAGGACCCATACAAGGGAAAAATCCTTTACTTGTACATTTTGTGGCAAAGGCTTTATTCACAGGGGGGAGTTGAACATGCACAGGAGGACTCATACAGGGGAGAAGCTCTTTGTTTGTACAGTTTGTGGTACAGGCTTTAATCATAGTACTGCCCTTAAACGCCACACGATGACTCATACAGGGGAGAAGCCCTTTGTTTGTACAGTTTGTGGTAAGGGATTTAATCGTAGTGGTTCCCTTAAACAACACATGAAGACACATATAGGTGAAAAACTGAAATGTGTAATCTGAAGAATCACAAGAGGACTTATACAGTATACAGGTGAAGAACTGAAACGGGTAATCACATGAAAAGGATATTTAGAAATACACATGAGGACTCTTTATTCTTCAACTGTTAGTATATACATTAATAAATGCACCCACTGCCAGCGATTTGTGCTTTATAACCTTTTCAAGTAGTCACAGAATATTTATCTCAAGTATGATCGATCCCCTGATAAACCGGGGATACACACAGACAGGTAGGCTACATTTATGATGATTCAATCTAATCCAGGATGACAATAACAAGTCCTTGATACTAAAGCAGAGGAAACTTACATGTTGAAGTGTCTCTGAGAAAGATATTTAACCCCACACTGCTACCCGGGCTCTGTATCAATGGCACCCACTGTAAGGGCATATTTCATGTTTGTGCAAATGCATTGTGACAAAAATTCTGCAAAGGAGTGGTGAACATATTATTATTGATGTTATTGTTATTGCCTGTATTATTGTTAAATAAAGTTAAGTAAGAAAGCTGAGTACGTCTTCAATCACTGCCTATAGTCAGTCATGTGATCACCTCTGTCATGCTAGTCCCTGTGCAGGTTTAGTTAAAATCAGCAAATTAATGATAACTATAAGTTACTAAATATACTTGCTGATTAAAGCTGTACTGTGTAACTGTCCTCTTCTACGCCCGAGTTGAACCTGGTTTCTTGCAAAAGTGCTGAATTTAGTATTTTACCATTCTGAAAGTAAACTAGATGACTGTTAATGACTCTGAAATTGATATGGTTGGATATTCAGTCATCAAGAAAGATATGAGATAGGTGTGGAAGAGGGGTGTGTATCTATGTGAGATCCAACATAAACGTTCATGTACTCTCACAGGACATAGGCAACAACTACACTGAATCTATTTGGATAACAAAGGTATAAAGGTAATTCATCCCAAAGCTAAACCTCTGATAATTGGTGCCATCTACAGACCCCCAGACCAAAATGTATTTCTTTACTTGATTTAGGAGTATGTGACATACATAGGTAGCTCGGAATTTTGGTTTGGAGTCTATGACAAACTTCCTCAAATTCAGGACTCTTTGGACAGTTCACAAATGGTTCCATATTATCATGAGCATTAATGAGGGCCAATCGTATGAACCTTTTATTTTCTAAAGATATTTTTGGGGCTTGTACCCCTTTATTGATTCAGTGGAGATAGACAGGAAACAGGGACAGAGAGACAGGGAGTAACACACAGCAATGGTCGTCAGGATCGGAATTCTTAGGAATACTTACGGTGCGTTTTAACAGCGGGCGAGTCTCCGGACGATCGCCAGGCGACATTGTCCAAAAGATAAATAAAATCCATCTTTTCAGATCAACATCGCCCACTTAGCCTCATCGCCAGTAGTTGCCGGCTCTCATAGACATATAATGCACTTCCGGACAATCTTATCCTGAATCGCCCGCTGTTACAACGCACCGCTAGGGCGGCTGTGGCTCAGGAGGTAGAGCAGGTCCACCCGGACTATTTTTCTGCCTACACATACATCTTGTCGTAGTTTGAGTGAATAGGGGAAGGGGATCAACGTCACGTGATTCCTTGTTTGACCCGGCAAAAACTCAGATGTGTCTCAAATAAAATGATTATTGGCAGAATCGCAGAAAGTTTAAAATATTTGGTGGTCCCGTTCTAATTTTTCACAAGATCGGTGGTTGTTGCAATTATGGTAAAGTATTGTAGTGCAGGTAAGCCTACTGGGAAATCAAACTTTTTTTATTTTTTATTCAGGCTCTATTGTAGTATGGCACTGAGTGGCTTGAGGGGTTCAATCTCTGTTTGCTCAACTACAACAGAGAAAGAGTAGCCAAGACACGAGTTGTCTTTATTTTTTTATACTGAGATAAATGAAAAGAGCAATATCCTGTAGTAACAGAAACCTGCAATCTAGTTTGCTGATGTTAAACTTGCATGGAATACTTTCTTGACTTCCAAAACTGGCTTCTGCTGTCTACGGACGTCCAAAGTATTTAGCAGATAAACATGTATGTTGTGACCATTTAGACTGTGACTACATCCAAAAGGAAACAAGGGAAAAGAAACCGAAGCACCTTTCCTACAACTCTGAATGAAGGTAATGTAAAAAAAAGCCATGAAAGGTTTTGTATTGAACCGACTGCTGTCCAGTGGTGTAAAGTAACTAAGTACATTTACTCAAGTACTGTACTTATTAAGTACAATGTTGAGGTATTTTTACTTTGCATTTTCAATTTCTAATACTTTTACTTCTACTCCACTACGTCTCGAAGGCAAATATTGTACTTTTACTCCAATGACTACAACAATTTGAAAACTTTAGTTACTAGTTAATTTGTAGATTTTTATTATTATTACAAAACATACATTAACCACTTCGGCCTATATTCATTTCGGCCTTTTGAAAATAGCCGATCTACGAGCTAACAATGCGTTGTGGCGCGGTGTGAGCTTGTAGATCTGCTATTTTCAAAAGATTTGTATACATTTGAAAACTTGTGAAATGGGACATTCTGCATAATGAGTACTTTAACTTCTGGTACTTTAAGTACATTGTGATACCATTACTTTTTACGCAAGTATACATTTTGAATCACAGACTCTTTTTTGAGGTGTGTCTCCTACTGGCGGTAGCAGACACAAAGGAGACTCTTTGTGTCTCCTACCGGAACCGCGGCTGGTCATCAAATTATTGGCTTAGGAATGCGACAAAAACTGAAAAATATCTATGAATTGAAGTCACTCCATTGGGTGACTAATCCATAGGAAAAAAAAGTCATTTTGGGGGTGAACTATCCCTTTAAGGGAAAGGTGCCTGGGTCGTTTAGTGCGCATGCGTCAAGCACGTTGACTCCGACAGGAAACGGAAGCAGGACGTGTGGTTGTTTCACACAATAGAAAACAACACGCGGTGAGCAACATAGATCGTGGTGAAAATAAACGTCTCAATAACTTTAGGAAGTAAAGGAGGTAAAATGCGTCAGATGGAGTCTGTACGGCTGAAGATAAATGAACACATGACGTCTGTGGGAGAGGAGATAGTGTGTGTTCTGGACAAACACACAACAACAACAACAACAACAACAACAACACACGTTAGTGTGAGAGTGTGTGTGTTAGAGCGCCTCCGTGCGGCTGCAGAGTTCATGTTCAACCTCTTCCAGAGAGAGATAGAGACTCTAGAAACTCTGCTGGAGAAACAAAACAAACTGCTGGACGTGATGCTACAGCCACACATCACACTACACAGAGCAGGTTGGTTTAACATGATGCTACAGCCACACATCACACTACATAGAGCAGGTTGGTTTAACATGATGCTACAGCCACACATCACACTACACAGAGCAGGTTGGTTTAACATGATGCTACAGCCACACATCACACTACACAGAGCAGGTTGGTTTAACATGATGCTACAGCCACACATCACACTACACAGAGCAGGTTGGTTTACACTACCTTTAATACCAGTAATTAGTGGCTTAGCTACTACTAGACAAGCTACTACTACTACTGGGCTAGTAGCTCAGCTCAGCCTCAACTTAATAAGTACTTATAAGGTTTATACCAGTGGTTTTCACAGTGGGTCCTCACCAGGGGTCCTTGAGGGGGTTCCAGGGGGTCCGCAGCCAAATAGCTAGGAACCACATTGACCGTATGTGTATGTAACTCGGAGAGCGTGCAAATGGAACCAAATGGACCCGATTTGTAATCTCTCAGAGTTAAATTAACACTGATGATACGACAGTCAATCAAATGGGGGTCCGTGGCCCTAATGCATATCAAACTGGGGGTCCTTGACGTTAAAATGGTTGAGAATCACTGCTATTGTGTGAGGGTCCCTGGCATATCTTTTCAGATGGGGGCATTAATTGTCACATAGATTGTGATTAATGATTTAATTGTGTTTTTATCGTTGAACACCAAGCATATGAATAAAAAGTAGATTTCTATATGGCTGTTAGGCTTTGAAGTTGCACAGGGCAGATATGGAAAATAACCCATATACAAAGAAATGTCTGACATATTTAAGAACTTGGAAATAGCCGATCTACAAGCTCACAACAAATCACATTGTGGCGCGTTGTGAGCTTGTAGATCTGCTATTTCCACTATTTTTGAAAATATATGAAAATGTTTCAACATGGAAATTATTATGCAAACATGATCGCAATTATCTCAAATAATAGCGATTAGGCGATTATGTAATAACTGTGACAGGCCTACTAGTAATCACTAGCGTTTAATTGTATTTGAATTATATGAATTGCTTTGGTGAAACTTTGAAATGTGTGCAACCAAGAAAGCACTGTAACTAGCTTGACACAGACCCATAGCTGTTTTCCATCATACATTCCATCATAAAACACAAAAAAATAAGGGTATGTGACCTACTCTGCACTTGCTTGACATGAGATTAAGTCCACAATGTATTGCGGGAGCATTTCAAGAGCAGGCACGTCGCATTATGCAGTAGATCGCCTCGTTGTGGCCTTGTTAGCTTGGTAGCTCCCTAGCGGTCAGAACGGAAGCGGAAACGTGATCCACCGGTACACCGGATCCAAGCTCCCCACCACACTGATGTCGGTAAATAGACACCCATTAAACTAGTGTAGAGTCTGCAAGGTGACAGGATAGGTGCTCACTAGGGAAATCTGGTGTCCACCTCCATGTAAAATTGGTATTTTTTCCCCAAAATGTTAAAAACATATATATTTGGAAAATGTTTTTAAGTAAAGTATACATGATTAGAACATGCTTAAACATTCGACAATTAAGGTCTAATATTTCTAGAATTACTACAAATTGTTACAAAACCTGTTTATCATTGCCTGCCATGGACTAGTTAACTTGTCGAATTCTGCTATGGCTCAGCATGCCAACGACGAATTTTGAAAAAAAGAAGATTTACTGGTCTATTCACTTCCTGGTTAACATATTACTTAAAAATGCTGTATCTCGGATCCTGTGTACTATTGTACTTTTTGGGGCGGTGTAGCCGCCCCCTATAAGTGAGTTTTGGACACTGACCAATCCTGCACCGTGATTGGCCAATAGTCTACAACGTATTGTATACCCCCTAACCCTTCCATTGTTAATGCAAATCGATACTTTTGCAAAGTCAGCCAATCACATTACAGCTAGTGTCATCACCACTAACTGTAATGTGATTAGCTGACTTTGCAAATTCAGGACTGTGATTGGCTAGCGAAACACATGACACATGTGAAGCCCTATGAATAGCAGTATGGACTTTAAAAAAAGTCATTTATCCTTTTTTTAAAGTGAGTCATGTTGTGATGACCACACACCGCCCACTTCACACTGGGTGTGATTTATTTTTTACTATATATTTTTGGCAGAGACATGCTATTTTCAAAGGCGTATAAAAAAGAAAGGGAGGTCGCAAAGACATTTTTTTCTCTGTGATCAGCAACTATCAGGGGATTGATCATACTGGAGATAAATATTCTGTGACTACACGAAAAGGTAAGAAAATCGAAAAAAAATGGCTGGCAGTGGGTGAGTTTTTTAATATATACACTCTGGCAGTTAAAGAGTTAATACACTGTTGCAGTCAGTGTGTGTTCCACAGGCTAATAGCCTCGCCCGCCTCGCATGTCTCTCCCCCCTCATTCCCTCAAATGGCAGCTGACAAACGTATATCGCTGCTCGGTCGTCTGCGCTGCTGAATGCGAGTCACTCGTTCATTCATTTGCTCAAGGTGTGTAAGCTCAGAAGTGCATTAAAGTGGGCATTGGGCAAAACCAGTGCCTCCGCGACCATTTTGGTTCAAGAGATAGCAGTAGTGGAGCGCTGTTTGGCAAAACTTGATGCTATAGAGCATGCTAATGAGTGCTAAATGCAAAGAATAAATGTATGCTATAGAACGGATGTCACTGGTTACAATTTGGAATAGAAACGAGCGATACTTCGACCTCAGCTATCATCAGGCAACAGATAGACTCATGGTTTGGAAATGGAGAATTCATTTACAACTGAAGTTCCTGCAACTACCGAAGCTATAAAACAGCAAACACTGCATGAAAAAAATGTAACGTTCAAAAATGTTCTTTTCCTCAGACTTCCTGCACCTCCATGTGTATAAAGAGGAGGTTTCCACATATCAACAGGAGAGGAGCTGCAATCTGGTCCACGAGGAACCACAACCTCCACAAATGAAAGAGGAACTGGAGGAGGGGAGCTCAAGTCTGGTCCAGGAGGGACCAGAACCTCCACAGATTAAAGAGGAACAGGAGGAGGGGAGCTCCAGTCTGGTCCAGGAGGGACCAGAACCTCCACAGATTAAAGAGGAACAGGAGGAGGGGAGCTCCAGTTTGGTCCAGGAGGGACCAGAACCTCCACAGATTAAAGAGGAACAGGAGGAGGGGAGCTCCAGTCTGGTCCAGGAGGGACCAGAACCTCGACAGATTAGAGTGGAACAGGATCAGCAATTTCAAAGACCAGAAGAGGCTGATGGGTCAACGTTGACATTACTAGCAGTGACAAGTGAAGATGATGAAATCAGAGTGACAGAGCCTGTAGCCAGCACCTCAACTGCACACATGAAAGCTCAAGCTGATCTAGAGAACTGTGCAACATCAAAACCAATTAGTGATGACCAGCTCCTCTCTTCACACTGTTCTGTATTTGACACTGAAGACAGTGACTCTTCACACGGTTCTGAATCCGACACTGAAGACAGTGATGACTGGGAGGAGACCAGGGAAGGCCAGTTGGCTTTAAACACCCTGAAATCACACAAGACACAAAATGTGGATGGTCAAATATTGTCATCAAAACAAGCTCACTCCATAAAGAGTCAGACAGTGAAGGAGTGTGGCAAAATGTTTACTGAAAAGCTAAATCTGGAGAGGCACAAAACAACTCATGCAGGGGAAAAGCCCTTTACTTGTGGAGATTGTGAAAAGGGCTTTATTCAAAGGGGTGCTTTGAAAGAACACTTGAGGATTCATACAGGGGAAAAGCCCTTTCTTTGTTCAGTTTGTGGTACAGGCTTTAATCATAGTGGTTCCCTTAAACGACAAGCAATGACACTTACAGGAGAAAAACCCTTCACATGTACAGTTTGTGACAAAGGCTTTGGTTATCCGAGTAAACTAAAAAAACACATGAGGACTCATACGGGAGAAAAACCCTTTGTCTGTAAAGTTTGTGACAAAGGTTTTAGTCAAAAGGAAAATCTAAAAGTACACACGAGGACTCACAAAGAAGGAAAACCATTCACCTGTGCAGTTTGCGGAAAAGTCTTTAATATAAAGAGTTGTCTAAATTCACACATGACTACCCATATGGGAGAAAAAGCCTTTACTTGTAAAGTTTGTGGCAAAGGCTTCATTCAGAGGGCTGCGTTGGACAGACACATGAGGACTCATACAGGGGAAAAACCCTTTGTCTGTAAAGTTTGTGACAAAGGTTTTAGTCAAAAGGAAAATCTAAAAGTACACATGAGGACTCACGAAGTAGGAAAACCATTTACTACCCATACAGGAAAAAAAGCCTTTACTTGTAAAGTCTGTGGTAAAGGCCTTCTTCACAGGGGTAATTTGAACGTGCACATGAGGACTCATACAGGGGAAAAGCCCTATACTTGTAAAGTTTGTGGAAAGGGCTTTATTGACAGGGGTGCGTTGAGCTCGCACATGAGGACTCATACAGGGGAAAAGCCCTTTACTTGTAAAGTTTGTGGCAAAGGCCTTATTCACAGGGGTGCGTTGAACGTGCACATGAGGACTCATACAGGGGAAAAGCCCTTTACTTGTGAAGTTTGCGGCAAAGGCTTTAGTCAAATGGGTGCGTTGAGCATACACATGAGGACTCATACAGGTGAAAAGCCCTTTCTTTGTTCAGTTTGTGGTACAGGCTTCAAGTATAATGGTTCCCTTAAACGACACACGATGACACATACAGGAGAAAAACCCATCCCATGTACAGTTTGTGACAAAGGCTTTGCTGATCTGGGTCATCTGAAGAGACACATGAGGACTCATATGGGTGAAAAACCCTATGTCTGTAAAGTTTGTGGCAAAGGTTTTTGTCAAAAGGAAAATCTAAATGTACACATGAGGACTCACAGAGAAGGAAAACCATTCACTCGTGCAGTTTGCGGAAAAGTCTTTAATGCAAATAGTTTGCTAAAATCGCACATGACTAACCATACAGAAGAAAAAGCCTTTACTTGTAAAGTCTGCGGTAAAGGCCTTATTCACAGGGGTGCGTTTAACGTGCACATGAGCACTCATACAGGGGAAAAGCCCTTTACTTGTGGAGTTTGTGAAAAGGGCTTTAGTCAAAAGGGTGCATTGAATGTACACATGAGGACTCATACAAGGGAAAAGCCCTTTATTTGTAAAGTTTGTGATAAAGGCTATATTCAAAGTGGTGCGTTGAACATACACATGAGGACTTATACATGAAAAGCCCTTTCTTTGTTCAGTTTGTGATAGGCTTTAATCATAGTGGTTCCCTTAACCCATTAACTGCCAGAGATTATTTCTGAAAATGTCTAGCCAGTGCCAGAGATTTTTCATTTAAAAAAAAAAAGTATTTAGGAGCCGAGATAAATATTTTTTAAGTTTTAAGTTAAAAAGGAAGTGGATAGGAGTCTATATCTTCGATAAATCATATCTCCTTCGTCTTTGGGTCAAATTGGACTAAAAATAAATAAAAAAACAAAAAAACTTTTATTTTGAAAAAAAAATCACTTCACGTAGATCTATGTGATTGGCACGTGGCGGCTATAAATAGGTTCACGTAGATCTACGTGATTGGCATGCAATGTGTTAAGATGACACATACAGGAGAAAAACCCTTCACATGTACAGTTTGTGACAGAGGTTTTAGTCATAATAGGTTAAAAGTACACTTGAGGACACACAAAGGAAAACCATTATCTTGTTTGTGAAAAGGGCTTTATTCAAAGTAGTGTGTTAAACATACACATGAGGACTCATGCAGGGGAAAAGCCCTTTACTTGTAAAGTGTGTGACAAAGGCCTTATTCGCAGGAGTGCATTGAACGTGCACATGAGGACTCATACAGTGGAAAAACCCTTTGCTTGTACAGTTTCTTTTAAATGCTATTTTGAAAGTGGTGCAAAGGATTTGGTGGAAAAAGTAATCTCAAAACACAAATGATGACTAATACAGGGGAACCCCCCTTAGTTTGTACAGTTTGTGGTATGGGCTTTAATTATAGTAGTGCCCTTAATAGACACATGAGGTAACATACAGGAGAAAAACCCTTCAAATGTACAGTTTGTTGCAAACGCTTTGGTGAAAAGGGTAATCTAAATAAACAGGAAGATGTTTGTGGCAAAGGTTTTGGTGTTAATTTTAGTTTAAATAAACACATGAGGACTCATAGAGGGTGAAACAATCTTTAGTTTCAGCTTTATATAAATCAGGCTTAACAGTTAGGCTTACCCCATACTGACATGTGTTAACGGGATAAGCTGATAGATGAACAACTCTTTTTTTCATTTTTTTCCCAATGAAGCCATCTTAGTTGAGATATCACAGACAGGTAGGCTACATGTATGATGATTCAATCTAATCCAGGATGACAATGACAAGTCCTTGATACTAAAGCAGAGGAATCTTATGTGTTGAAGTGTCTCTGAGAAAGATATTAAACCCCACACTGCTCCCCGGGCTCTCTGTTAATGGCACCCACTATAGTCGCTCATCATAACAATTAGGACCAGTGTATGTACCAATGAAACTTGCTTTACCTAATAGTTAGGATGGGTAAATGTATTAATGGCACCCTCATGCTACTAATTGTTTGGAAGGGTAAGTCATGTTTTTGCAAATGTATTGGGACAAAAATAGTGGAGTGGGGATCACAATATTATTGATGTTATTATTAAATCAAATTCCGTACGAAAGCTGAGTATGTCTTCTATCACTGCCTATAGTCAGTCATGTGATCACCTGTGTCATGCTAGTCCCTGTAAAGGTTTAGTTAAAACTATCAAATTAATGATAGAACTATAATATACTAAATATATTTGCTGATTAACACTGCACTATGTAACTGTCATCTTCTACCTCGGAGTTGAACCTGGTTTCCTGCACAAGTGCTGAATTTAGTATTTTACCATTCTGAAAGTAAACTAGATGACTCTGTTAATGACTCTGAAATTGATATGGTTGGATATTCAGTCATCAAGAAAGATATGAGATAGCTATGGAAGAGGGGTGTGTATCTATGCGAGATCTAACATTAACTTTCATGTACTCTCAGACATAGGCAACAACTCCACTGAATCTATTTGGATAATAAAGGTAATTTATCCCAAAGCTAAACCTCTGATAATTGGTGCCATCTACAGACCCCCAGACTAAAATGTATTTCTATACTTAATGTAGGAGTATGTGACAGACATAGGCAGCTCGGAATTAATCTTTGGACAGTTCAGAAACCTGCCTACCAGTGACATCATTGTTAAGCATGTTTTATTTTTATTTTTCAATAAAGATTAGTTTTTTAATGCCAGAACATTGGCTTCCATTATATTATGCTAACTTTCCAGGAATAGTAAGCCTGCAGTTCCTATTAGCTTGTATTCCCTATTGATGATGTCACTGGTAGGCAAGTTCTTAAACTGCCCACAGCCCTCCTCTGAGACACAGACCAAGTAGATAAAAATGGTTCCATATTAGCATGAGCATTAATTAGGGCCAATCGTATGAACCTTTTTATTTTTTAAGATTTTTTGGCGGCTTTTATCCCTTTATTGATACAGTGGAGACAGACAGGAAACAGGGACAGAGAGACAGGGAGTAACACGCATCAATGGTCGTCGGGATCGGGATTTGAACCAGGCTGAATTAGATTTTATATGTGGTATGTGCTTGGACCGCTAGGCCAGGGGGTGCCCCGTGACGTCTTCCTTTCAGTAAAAAGTAAAGAAATAAATCTGAGTACTGAGGACTAAAACATGCTTGGATCAGCTGGTCAAATTAAAGTATTGAGAAGAACAGTGTATCTAAGCACAGCTATGGTAACAGTGGGAGCTCATATAAAGTTGATGCTGCTTTAACTCAGACAAAACGATCAGGAAAAGCTGGTCAGTGACCCATGTTGTGGGCCGTTCACACTGAGCACTATAACTATAAAGAAAGAGTTTTAAAAATCGTTCTTAGGCAAGTGGATGGCAGAGATCACACCAACTGTAAAAAAATACAATGGTGAAGATATAGTTATAGTTATCGTTATAGTTACAGTGCGGGATGTGAGGGGAAATCTAAAAGGGTTTCACCGCCACCAAAAGAGTGCACACACACTCTAGCACAACACACTGTAACTTTCAAAATGCACACAAGACCATATTATTCACTCCAATAGCCTTAAGCATGCAGGCACAGCAAACGTTTACATTCAAAACTCCAGAGACAAGCCTACTCCCCCACGTGAAACAAAGCACCTGTAGGACTATGGCCCACCCGGACTATTCTTCTGCCTACACATACGTCATGTCCTAGTTTGAGCGAATAGGGGAAGGGGATCAACGTCACGTGATTCCTTGTTTGACCCGGCAAAAACTCGGATGTGTCTCAAATAATATGATTATTGGCGGAGAGTTTAAAATATTTGGTGGTCCCGTTTTCATTTTTCACAAGATCGGTGGTTGTTGCAATTATGGTGAAGTATTGTAGTGCAGGTAAGCCTACTGGGAAATCAAACTTGTATTAATTTTTGTTTTTAAATTCAGGCTGTATCTTGGCACTGAGTGGCTTGAGGCGTTCAATCTCTGTTTGCTCAACTAGAACAGAGAAAGAGTAGCCTATGGCACGCGTTGTCTTTATTTTTTTATACTGAGATAAAGAAAAGAGCAATATCCTGTAGTAACAGAAACCCGCAATCTAGTTCGCTGATGTTAAACTTGCATGGAATACTTTCTTGACTTCCAAAAATGGCTTCTGCTGTCTACGGACGTCCAAAGTATTTAGCAGACAAACATGTATGTTGTGACCATTTAGACTGTGACTACATCCAAAATAAACCGAAGCACCTTTCCCTAAAACTCCGAATGAAGGTAATGTAAAACCAGCCATGAAAGGTTTTGTATTGAACCGACTGCTGTCCAGTGTTGTAAAGTAACTAAGTACATTTACTCAAGTACTGTACTTATTAAGTACAATGTTGAGGTATTTATACTTCGCATTCACAATGTCTAATACTTTTACTTCTACTACACTACATCTCGAAGGCAAATATTGTACTTTTACTCCACTGCAATTATTTGAAAACTTAGTTACTAGTTAATATGTAGATTTTGATTATTATTACAAAACATGCATTAACCACTTCTGCCCTATGCATTTAGGCCATTTGAAAATAGCCGATCTACAAGCTCACAACGCGCTGTGGCGCGGTGTGAGCTTGTAGATCTGCTATTTTCAAAGGATTTGTATAGACGGATTTCCGCGCGACGTCATCACAGAGCAGAATGCGCAATCTGCGCATGCTCGGGGGAAACGAATTGTTGCGCCGTTCACTCTGTTGTTATGTTCGGGAGTTAGATAGCCATAATGCTGCTATTATAGGCATAATAGGCATAATAGGCATAATGCTGCTATTATATACAAACAGATCCAACTTCCGACAAATCATTTTTATTGAGTAAACAAGGTATTACAAACTGCATAATTTAATCTACTTTCATTAAACCCGGTGAAGATCATGTCTTTTATGAATGGACGTTTGACCAGAGCTGCTGCGGGTAATGGCGCCCTCTATAGGCTCCCCCCGGCTCTGCGCGGTCATATCCTCTCATGTTTACTAACAGGAAACCTGTCTATACATTTGAAAACTTGTGAAATGGGATATTCTGCATAATGAGTAGTAACTTCTGGTACTTTAAGTACATTGTGATACCATTACTTTTTACGCAAGTATACATTTTGAATCACAGACTTTTATTTGAGGTGTGTCTCCTACTGGCGGTAGGAGACACAAAGGAGACTCTTTGTGTCTCCTACCGGAACCGCTGCTGGTCATCAAATTATTGGATTAGGAATGCGACAAAAACTAAAAAATATCTATGAATTGAAGTCACTCCATTGGGTGACTAATCCATAGGAAAAAAAAGTCATTTTGGGGGTGAACTATCCCTTTAAGGGAACGGTGCCTGGTTCGTTTAGTGCGCATGCGTCAAGCACGTTGACCCCGACAGGAAACGGAAGCAGGACGTGTGGTTGTTTCACACACAATAGAAAAACAACACGCGGTGAGCAACATAGATCGTGGTGAAAATAAACGTCTCAATAACTCTTGGAAGTAAAGGAGGTAAAATGCGTCAGATGGAGTCTGTACGGCTGAAGATAAATGAACACATGACGTCTGTGGGAGAGGAGATAGTGTGTGTTCTGGACAAACACACAACAACAACAACAACAACACACGTTAGTGTGAGAGTGTGTGTGTTGGAGCGCCTCAGTGCGGCTGCAGAGTTCATGTTCAACCTCTTCCAGAGAGAGATAGAGACTCTAGAAACTCTGCTGGAGAAACAAAACAAACTGCTGGACGTGATGCTACAGCCACACATCACACTACACAGAGCAGGTTGGTTTAACATGATGCTACAGCCACACATCACACTACACAGAGCAGGTTGGTTTAACATGATGCTACAGCCACACATCACACTACACAGAGCAGGTTGGTTTAACATGATGCTACAGCCACACATCACACTACACAGAGCAGGTTGGTTTAACATGATGCTACAGCCACACATCACACTACACAGAGCAGGTTGGTTTAAACTACCTTTAATACGAGTTATTGGTGGCTTATGTAATACTAGCTAAGTTATTACACTATTTAGTGACTTATCTACACTAGTAGCAACTACTAAGGTTCTCTCTGCTTGCTGACGAAGGCGGTCGGCAGTGGTGGACAAAGTACTCAAATTCTTTACTTAAGTAAAAGTACCAATACTGCAATATAAAAATACTCTGTTACAAGTAAAAGTCCAGAATAAAAAAAAAACTTGAGTAAAAGTACAAAAGTATTGGCATCAAAATGTACTTAAACTACCAAAAGTAAAAGTACTAAATATTTGAAAATAGCCGATCTACAAGCTCACAACGCGTCGCGATGCGACGCGTTGTGAGCTTGTAGATCTGCTATTTTCAAATAGCCTAGGTATAAAATAGGTTTAAAGTGGTTAGTGTATGTTTAATTATATCATGATTTATGTCTGAAAAGTAACTAGTAACTAAAGTTTTCAAGTAAATGTAGTGGAGTAAAAGTGCAATATTTGCCTCTGAGATGTAGCGGAGTAGAAGTAAAAGTATTGGAAATTGGAAATACTCAAGTAAAGTACAGATACCTCAAAATTGTACTTAAGTACAGTACTTGAGTAAATGTACTTAGTTACTTTCCACCACTGGCGGTCGGTCTCCCCCCCCCCCATGGACACCTGGTGTTATGACTTTGGGTCGGAACCCAATCAAGGACGTCTCCAACAACTCGCTGTGTTAACGCTCTGACACCAGCGAACGCTCTGACACCAGCGAACGAGATAACTGACTGGGTGAAAACACCAAGGACAAATTCCAGGCCTCTACACACACACACACACACACACACACACACACACACACACACACACACATGTTAACATAACCTGCACACACTCGCCTTCGCACCCGCTCCTCCCCCTCCCCGCTCCTCCCCCCCTGGGCTCCTTTTTTTGGCTCCCCTCACGCCCTGCCCCCCTTCGGGGCCAGGGCGTGAGACTAGTGCTTTTTTTGCCCGTTCCATTCCACCCCCCCCCCCCCCCCCCCAGCTCAGCCACTTAATAAGTACTTATAAGGTAAATACCAGTGGTTTTCATAGTGGGTCCTCACCAGGGGTCCTTGAGGGGGTTCCAGAGGGTCCCCAGCCAAACAGTTAGGAACCAAATTGACCGTATGCGTCTGTGACTCGGGAGAGCGTGCAAATGGAACCAAATGGACCCGAGAGTTAAATTAACACTGATGATACGACAGTCAATCAAATGGGGGTCCGTGGCCCTAATGCATATCAAACTGGGGGTCCTTGACATTAAAATGGTTGAGAATCACTGCTATTGTTTGAGGGTCCCTGGCATATATTTCCAGAGCATATGAATAAAAAGTACATTTCTATATGGCTGTTAGGCTTTGAAGTTGCACAGGGCAGATATGGAAAATAACCCATATACAAAGAAATGTCTGACATATTTAATAACTTTATACTTTTAAGAAAACATTAATTGTGGAAATAGCCGATCTACATGTACAAGCTCACAACGAGTCACATTGTGGTGTGTTGTGAGCTTGTGGATCTGCTATTTCCACTATTTTTGAAAATATATGAAAATGTTTCAACATGGAAACGATTATGCAAACATAATTGCAATTATCTCAAATAATAGCGATTAGGCGATTATGTAATAATTGTGACAGGCCTACTAGTAATCACTAGTGCTTTTAGGCGTACCAGTCCCACACCAAAACACTTTGCCAAAAATAGCCGATCTACAAGCTCACAACGCCTCGCAGTGCGAGGCATTGTGAGTTGAAGACCCCTGCTTTAAAAGTCTGTAATACTAATAGTGTACAAATGGAACCAAATGGACCCCACTCTCAAGAGTTATGTGGGTCCTTGAACATTGGAGAACCACTGATTTAAAGTATGCCTCTTGACTTCTGTTTGACTATTTAGCTTTGTAACAAAATAAAAGCTTATCTTAGAAAAAGAGAGGTAGCCCATTCTTCAAACAACCATATCTTCTGCTTGGCCAGGTTGTACAACATATTTGGTCAATTTAATGTGCAGAAGAGCTCTCACCTCGAACAGCTGTCTTGTACTTTGCAGTGTTGATATGGGCTTGCAGGTCTAAAGATAAGAACCTTAACACACAAGTGCCAGCTTTGCAGACAATACACTCTGCCTCTCATTGGTCACGACCAAGACGAAAACACTGATACTTACATTACTTTTTCTGCATTTCGGTGAAACGGCATTTGCGTTGGCGGTGCATTCGTGTGTTGTATACCAGTGGTTCACAACCTGTTTTCCTTGGATCCCCCCTTACATCTGACAAAGCTGAGACCCCATATGTGTGTGTGCACGTGTAACACCCGGGATTCAAACCTGGCAAATGTGTGTTACAGTAGGGTTGTATGCCGTCAATTATGTAAATGACTTACTAAAGGTCCAGGTTCTAAAAGAGATATCATGTCATGCGGCCCACTCAAATGCCCACTTGCCAGATCTTAAAGGCTACCAGGATACAGTGATACAAATACATGAATCATAATTAAGCATTCTTTTAATATTTAAAAAATGTCTTAAATTGGGTGCTATGATGCAGATATTGTACATAATGTATTAAGAAGAAAATACGTGTGCGGAAACTACATGTATTTCTTTTTTTAAATGTGTTTTACATGCATGAGTGGACCATCACTACTGAATTCATTAACATGAGCGTGAAAGTGAAGCGACGTCCGTGCGCTTACGCTTGCACGTCTGGTGCATGTGGGACTAAAATTCTACCACTGCCAGTGTATGTGATGTAATTGAAGACTTTGTTATGAGTTGCTGATGATACCTCTTCGCTTTTTCCTTTCTGTGTAAAGAGGTTTCCCCTGAACATGAGGAGGAGAGGAGCCCCAGTCTGGTCCTGGAGGAACCACAACATGAGGAGAGGAGCCCCAGTCTGGTCCAGGAGGAACCACAACCTCCACAACATGAGGAGAGGAGCCCCAGTCTGGTCCAGGAGGAACCACAACCTCCACAACATGAGGAGAGGAGCCCCAGTCTGGTCCAGGAGGAACCACAACCTCCACAGATTAAAGAGGAACAGGAGGAAGAGGCTGGTGTGTCAACATGGACATCACTACATAAGAAGATGAGGTGCAACACTCTCTCAGGTAAAAAATGAAACAAAGTAGATCAGGTTACATTGTTTCCCCAGGTTTCCCCCTATAACAGTAAAACGCTAGCTAGTAATTTAGCAGGCTGAAAGCATGTGAACACTAAAGGTCATTACGTACCAGCAATTATGCGAATATACGCAAAATTCGCACTCTTTCCGAATAATTAAAAGGCGTTTTTTTTTGCTTCTCTTTTTCGCTTTATCGCTCCGTGGAAGCTTGCATTGACTTTATAAGGTTTTAAAAAAACAAACATATTATTCTCATGAAAAAATCGTCCCGTGTGTAAGGGCCTTTACTCTTTATTCTTTAGATCTGAGACCTCAACCTTGGTGAAAGGCAAGATCCTAACTATTGAAAGAATGAGGGAGAAAGACAGCCCAGATTGAACTTCCAACCTGAGCCCTTTTATTTAAGCTAATTGTATTTGAATTATATGAATTGCTTTGGTGAAACTTTAAAATGTGTGCAACCTAGAAAACACTAACTAGCTTATGACACAGATCCATAGCTGTTTTCCATCACAAATTCTATCATAAAACACACAAAATAAGGGTATGTGACCTATTTTCAATAAGGATATTATTGTGGTCATACTAAAACAAACACAATGAAAACACACGTGAAGTGAACACAATATATTAAATTCCACTTTGCTTATTTATTGAATATTATTATTAATGCAGGTTTGCTACATGTATCAGTAGCAATTTAGTAGAACTGTACAAGTAGAACTGTAATGCGCAAACAAAATACTCAGTCAGTGCAGTTAATTAAAGTCCAGTTCTATGTACCATCTTGTGCAGCATCACACTTAACAAAGCCATCAGAAAGCAAGGTTATTTTGCTTATAGCAGTCAACTGAGAAAAAACAAAATCAACATACTTGTCTTGCAGTGAAATTATATTAAGTGTCATTGTGCTTTCAGCAGAGACCAACAGAGGCTAATACTTGTGGGAATTACTCTGCACTTGCTTGGCATGAGATTAAGTCCACAATTTAATGCGGGAGCATTTCAAGAGCAGGCACGTTGCATTATGCAGTAGATCGCCTCGTTGTGGCCTTGTTAGCTTGGTAGCTACCTAGCGGTCAGAACGGAAGCAGAAACGTGATCCACCGGTACACCGGATCCAAACTCCCCACCGCACTGACGTCGGTAAATAGACATCCATTAAACTAGTGTAGAGTCTGCAAGTTTGCAAGGTAACAGGATAGGTGCTCACTAGGGAAATCTGGTGTCCACCACCGCGCGGACCCGTTCGTTTCCCCCTGGGACGGTGTTGTCAAATAATTTTATTGTATATAAAGTAGGATAAAGTAGGACGTGGCCATGCAAAATGGTAGTGTCCCGTGGATTTTAGAGGTGCAAGATATTGTTTTTTTGAAACAGATACCGATATCGATAACTTCCTGCATCTCAAGACCGATACCGATAACCGATAAATACAAATATATATACATATATTAAAAATCATAAATATATATATTTAAAATGTATATGAATCTGTAGTATTAGCACACCTTATGGTAAGAAATACTACAAGTGGGCAAAGGTGGATTTAACATAGCTTTGACCTAACCAAATACAGTATATCATGACATCATCATTTTACTTAAACTGTGTTTGTTACATTCTTCTTGAAAAGTAATGCAGATATTATAACAGCAGCCAGTGTGGTACACTGAAACAAAAAATAATTCAAGATCCAACAATTTGGATGTTACAGTCTGTTTGAATCGTAATGCAGATTTATGACTGCAGCCAGTTGTACATACAAGCGAGATTTATACAGCGGGTCGTGTGTCGAAAATAGCAGATCTACAAGCTCACAATGCGTCTGCGACGCATTGTGAGCTTGTCGATCTGCCATTTTCGGTGCACGACACCTCGTACAACGAGGCTGCAACACGTGCAGTGCCGGTGTCGGGTTACTATAGTAACGTGACGGCGCGCTTTCAATGAACAGAGATGATAAGACAAGACTGTCTTTTCTGCTCCCGTGCACCAGGGTTAGTATACAACTAGTATACAACAAAGAATTGTAAAACAGATCACTTCCATGATGGAAGTTCCTTATAACTAGATAACAGGCTCACTAGGAGATGAAGTGAAGTTGAAGCAGAGTAGCAGTTTGGCAAAACACACCCATCCAACTTTTCTTTCTTTTCTTTTCTTTTACAGACACTGCGTTTTTTAAGATAATAAAATAATAAATAATGGCGCTGCGACATAATCACCCTCCCGGGCCGTCCCAGCCCCCCTTCCTCCCCTCCTTCCTAACTAACTCACTAATGCTCGTGGGTAGCGAACTCACATTTCAAATTGCATTGATTGACTGACTGGTGGTGATATAAACATACCTGACACAAGTTGTAATATCTAGATTTGACAGCAACACGAACTAAGGGCATGACCTGGTGAGACCGTGGGACATGCATCCCAGCGTTGTCAAGCTTGCAATTCGCATCGGGGATTTGCAGAAACTAGAGTTGTGTTTCATTTTAGTTTTTACGGCTCGTGTTGGTAACTGGAAGCCTCGCCCCAAAACATAGTCGCCCCCATTTTTCCCGCGGAGGCGGCCGTTCCGAGATCGCCGGATTAGTCCCGGAGCGACTGTGTTTTGGGGCGACTGGCCGGGAATTGCATATACTTCTCCATACAGCGGTGTCTAACCGAGAGAGTTGTACTTCTCCACACAACGGTGTCTAACCGAGAGAGTTCATGCAGATCACAGCTGACAAAACAAATATTATATTATATTATTATCGGAGCTATAATTAATTTTATCGGTTTTATCGGGATGACGTCATAATTCCTGATATCGGGCCGATACTGTGGATTTGTAAAATATTTGCGGTAAAAAAATATTTTAACGCAAATTATTTTTACTAGAGGTCAGGGCGCGGGCGCCCTTCCCCCTAGCCCCCTGGCCAACAAAATCGTGGGATACAAATGAAAACATCGCAAACCCCTTTCAAAGAGCCGTTGTGAAGACTGGCTCATTTATGGCTCATGTGTATATTATACATACTCAGCTCTAGCTAGCGCCCGCGCCCACTTGGCAGCGCATATCACTGGCGTAGCCAGTGGGGCCATGGCTCAGTGAGTAAAGACCCTGTAGCGCGTCTGATGTGTGGCATAGAGGGGCGGGTTTTAAATCTCCAGAGAAAACATCCGTGGGCTACCATTGGTTCAGCGATCTGTGCGCCCGCCCTGCACCCTTCCTCCCCCCCCAATGTGCAGTATTGAGAGCCCTGACGTCACCACATTTGGAGTGATGGCCACTGCACTCTGGTTGGTTGGAATACACCTAGGGCCCAGGTAGAAGCCACTTATAGCCCACATGGGCATCCCAGTTAAGAACCACCTCGGTCCCACGTAGAATTGGCTCGGTGGGGCCCACCTAAGGGCCGTTTTGGTGGTCACAAACGGTGCTAGGGTGACCATTTCATTTGGTAGCATGCAGGGGCCTTAATCAGCAGTAATGTAACACAAGCTTAACACAGTAGAACTGACATTAGCAGAAATGACTACATTTCCCATGATCCCCTCTGATGGTCAGCAACGCGTCACTGCCATTACGTTACATTGTGTGACAAAAGCCTACAAAATGCACTGAAATGAAACGCCTCAACGGGCTAATTAGGTAGCATTGATGATATTTACCAGACTGACGTTCATACAGGTTGTTGGTAAGATGTGTAACATAGCCGTTTCAGTCACTATATATGTATGTATATATATATATATATATATATATATATATATATATATATATATATATATATATATATATATATATATATATATATATATATATATATATATATATATATATATATATATATATATACGTACACACACACAGACACACACACACGCACACACATACATATAATGGCGAAAGGGCTGGGTGAAAATGGGCAATATATTGTTTGTTGTGAATGAATGGGCGTATGGGTGGCCGATATTGAAAAATATACTATCACCATATTTTTCAAGCTGTATCACGATAGACGATATTTAGCACAAATGTTCTTTTCTGTTAGTTTTTGGGATTATTTTATTATGATTATTAATAACTTATATGATGATTAAGATATATGTCTTATAATAATCATGGGCCACGTATAATCATTATCTAATAATCATATAATAATATAATGAGTCATCATACATTTTATTAAGTAATGTGTTCACAGAGAGACAGACAAGCTAGATATAGATAGATATATAGTTAGATAGATAGATAGATAGAATATTCGTGTTATGCTGATGGATAGATAGATAATGTACATTTGTTTGTACTCAAGTACTGTACAAATTTGAGGGGTTTTAACTGTACTGGATTATCTTCAATGTTCTACGCCACTACATCTCAGAGGCATATTGTCCTTTAGTAAACTGTAGATGTGTATAAGTATTACAAAACCTGCATTAACAACTTTATCCCTATACTTGTACACGCGTGGCTTTGCAAGTTGTTGTGAGCTTGTAGATCAGCTGTTTTCTAAAGATTTGTAAACATGTTGACTTATTAGATGTTGCACATGAACTCTGCAGCCACACTGAGGCGCTCCAACACTAACACATTTGGACGTGACGTTGTCACAAAAACCCACAAAAGACACCAAAATAACAGTGTTCAACGGGCTAATTAGTTAGCATTGATAACATTGACCACACTAATGTGCATACAGGTTGTTGATAAGATGTTTAACATAGCCGTTTGAGTCACGACAGCAGCGTTGTTTAATAGGGGTGTCACGATTCACTTACCTCACGATTCGATTCAAAATCGATTCCTAGGGTGCCGATTCGATTAAAATTGCGATTCTGCGATTAATTGATATTCGATTCGATTCTGCGATTTATTGCGATTTTCTAGGGTGCCGATTCGATTAAAATTGCAATTCTGCGATTAATTGATATTCGATTCTGCGATTTATTGCGATTTTCTACCCCAAATCACTTTGCTTTAATTATACTAGAACATTTTAATATAATATAAACCATGAAAAGTTGAATCATACACTTCAATGCAGCCAGATCATGTCAGTCAGTCTTTCTGACATTGATTTCAGACAAAGTGCCAGTGAAAAAGGTACTAACTTATTAAAAAAAAAAAAAAAAAAAATTGATTTTAATATTTTGATTCGATTTTTAAAATCGTGGCATTAAGAATCGCGATTTATTCATGAATTGATTTTTTTTGACAGGCCTATTGTTTAACATAGCTGTTTGAGTGATGACAGCAGCGTTAGCATTAGCCGCATGCTAACGCTACCCGTCCCTTAGCTTAGCTACACGCTAACGGCCCATTATAGGCAGCTCTTGGCTAATAATCCTTAAAACCAACTAACGGCAACACAGTAATGGACATAAGCATTCACATACACGCTTTAGACAGTATTAGCAACAACCAGCACAATTCATATTGTCATAGTCTTGACAATATGAATGACAGGGCTGCTGAGCTGGAAGTAAAGCTGGACTGCTGATCTGGGATCTGCCCTCAGCATTAGGGATGGAGCTCGAAAACCGGGTCCATTATATACCCGGGCATGAATTTATCGAGACCCGGTTTTCGATAAGCTTTAGGCTTGTCGAGCCTGTTATCGAGTGTAGCGACCCATGACGTCATGTCTAAACTATCAAAACAAGAGGCGATCAAGAAATAAATCTAATCACCCACGCTGGCACAAACATGTTGGTCTAAAAGTGTATTGATAGCTGCAAGTTGTGCCAAACAGCGCTGTCCGTCCCTCAGTCTATCGTTGCCGAAAATGGCAGATCTACAAGCTCACAACGTGGTGCGAACAGACGCAGTGTGAGCTTGGAGATCGGCCATGTTTTGTGCGTGACACCGTCGTACGATGAAGTATACATTGCGCTTTTAAAGTGACAGTACACACATTAACCGTTTCTTCAATATTATTTTCCAAAAGTAAAAAGGTCACTTGCCTTCTATCTGTTAGAAAAGTACTGTATTTGAATGCCCTAGTAAAATGTAGTGCACGTGATATATTTTGGCTAAAACAAAGAAAAAAGAATAGAAAAAATAACTATGCATTTTTTGTTTATAAAAAGTTGAAGAGACATGGAGATTTTATAGTAATTATTACAGTACTATTCATAATATAAAGCCATTTAACACTTATTGCACATTATATGAATGGTTGTTTTAATGATAGGCAAAAATATTTTTTACTTTTGTCATCTTCATTTAATTTTAGATAGTGGTCAGCCACAAAGTCACTGTCACAACTGGCCAATAAAAAAAGATACCGGTTCTGTTCAGAATTTTTCGCCTCACGTCTTTTTTCTTAACAATAGAAAAAGATCGATAGTGGGCTCGATAAAAGCTCGGTTCGATAAGCAGGTTCGATAAGGTGCTCATTATCAATAAAAATTAACGAGCTCCATCCCTACTCAGCATGAGACGACCAATGAGAGTTAGCGCTTAGGTTGTTGCTAAGATAAGGTGTGACACATAGCGTCTCTGCCCCATAGCCTGTAGATCTCTCACACATGATTGGCATAGCCTGCGTTGCCAGGTCTGCCTTTTGTATAAGCGATGTTGGGCTTATTTGGACGTGCTTTTGGGGCTGGTTTGCATAGACCATGGCAGCGCTTGTATCTCTCCCGTTTCACATCTGGCAACTAAGGTGCTGAGTTTTGCTCGCAGATGATGATGATTGGCTGTCACTGTACTTGCAGGATGTTACTGTACTTGCAGGATGTACAATTAATATCAAACGCATTATGCTCCAATACTTATGCAAATCACTTCGCATAAGTATTGGAGCATAATGCGTTTGATATTAATTGTACATCCTGCAAGTACAGTAACGGTATGGGAAACAGCTGGTTTTACAGGCAGAATATTGAGGAACTTTGGGGGAAAATATGGAGTTAGTTGGGCCATGTGTCTGCTTGGCCATTGGCCCCATACACTCGTGTACACTCCATGAGTGTGGCCGCCAATTATGGTAGCAAGATATTTTTCTCTGTTGTTGGTGAAAACTCTAGTGCGTCCCATGGACGCCACGAGGGTGTCATGAATGCGTCCTTTCTCGATATTGTGCGTCAGCGACGCAGGACGCAGGACGCAGGCCTATGAGCATATCTGTCCACAGGCTAATAGCCTCGCATGTCTCTCAGCCCCCCCCTCATTCTGTCAGCTGGCTGCTGACGAGAGTGTATCGCTGCTCAGTCGTCTGCACTGTTGAATGCGAGTCAGTCGTTAATACATTTGCTCCAGGTGTGTAAGTTCAGAAACACATTAAAGTGGGCATTTGGCAAAAGCAGTGCCTCCACGACCGTTTTGGTTCAAAAGATAGCAGTAGTGGAGCACTGTTTGCAATACTTGATGCTACAGAGCATGCTAATGAGTGCTAATTGCAAAAAAACAAATGTATGCTATAGAATGGATGTCACTGGTTACGATTTGGAATAGAAATGAGCGATTCTTCCCCCTCAGCTATCATGAAGGAACAGTTTCAAGTGATATTTTGGTGAAACATTCAAGTGAAACATTTTTGACTGGCAGATGTAAGTTAACGTGGATGCTGTTGTGCTTACACACACACACACACACACACACACACACACACACACACACACACACACACACACACACACACACACACACACACACACACACACACACAGTGTGTGAAGGTCAGGTGGTTCATGGTTAAAAAAATCGAAAATAAGGTCTAATATTTCTACAATTGCTACAAAACTGTCATTTTGGGGCATAAACAATATATTGAAGGATAAACTCTGATTATGATACACGTGTATGTTCGCATTGTGTATACTTTACATACTTAAGACCATTTTTCTCTCTCTCTCTCTCTCTCTCTCTGACTGTTTTACATCGAGATACCCAGATATCCCTAGTGCCCACCTATTCTGTATCCAATTTTAGCTGCCAAACCAATGGGTCTTAGTATACAGGAGTGTACATGGTACATGTCCTTGACGACTGCCATAAAAAGTTGATGTCAAGCCCCGACAAATGTCTTTGATAATGAGGATAGACTCATGGTTTGGAAATGGAGAATTTATTTACAACAAGTTACTGCAACTACCGAAGCTATAAAACAGCAAACGCTGCATGAAAAAATCTTACGTTCAAACATTGTGTTTTTCTCTTGTTTTATCTTTTCCCCAGACTTCCTGCACCTCCCTGTGTATAAAGAGGAGGTTTCCGCCTATCAACAGGAGAGGAGCTGCAATCTGGTCCAGGAGGAACCACAACCTCCACAAATTAAAGAGGAACAGGAGGAGGGAAGCTCCAGTCTGGTCCAGGAGGGACCAGAACCTCCACAAATTAAAGAGGAACAGGAGGAGGGGAGCTCCAGTCTGGTCCAGGAGGGACCAGAACCTCCACAGATTAAAGAGGAACAGGAGGAGGAGAGCTCCAGTCTGGTCCAGGAGGGACCAGAACCTCCACAGATTAGAGTGGAACAGGATCAGCAGTTTCAAAGACCAGAAGAGGCTGATGGGTCAACGTTGAAGTTACTAGCAGTGACAAGTGAAGATGATGAAATCAGAGTGACAGAGTCTGTAGCCAGCACCTCAACTGCACACATGAAAACACAAGCTGATCTAGAGAACTGTGCAACATCACAACCAACTAGTGATGACCAGCTCCCGTCTTCACACTGTTCTGAATCTGACATTGAAGACAGTGACTCTTCACACTGTTCTGAATCTGACACTGAAGACAGTGATGACTGGGAGGAGACCAGGGAAGGCCAGTTGGCTTTAAACACTGTGAAATCACGCAAGACACAAAATGTAGATGGACACAAATTGTCTTTGGGCAAGAAGCTGTCCCAGGACCTGAAATCATCGAAACAAGCTCACTCCATAAAGAGACAGACAGTGAAGAAAATGTTTAGTTGTACAGAGTGTGGCAAAATGTTTACTGAAAAGCTAAATCTGGAGAGGCACAAAACAATTCATACAGGGGAAAAGCCCTTTACTTGTAAAGTTTGTGAAAAGGGCTTTATTCAAATGGGTGCATTGAAACAACACATGAGGACTCATACAGGGGAAAAGCCCTTTACTTGTAGAGTTTGTGAAAAGGGCTTTAGTCAAAAGGGTTCATTGAACGTACACATGAGGACTCATACAGGGGAAAAGCCCTTTACTTGTAAAGTTTGTGGCAAAGGCCTTATTCTCAGGGATGCGTTGAACCTACACATGATGACTCACACAGGGGACAAGCCATTTACTTGTGAAGTTTGTGGCAAAGGCTTTACTCAAAGGGGTTCGTTGAACATGCATATGAGGACTCATACAGGGGAAAAGCCCTTTACTTGTAAAGTTTGTGGCAAAGGCTTTACTAGCAATGGTCAGTTGAACGTACACATGATGACTCATACAGGGGAAAAGCCCTTTACTTGTAAAGTTTGTGGCAAAGGCTTTACTCAAAGGGGTTCGTTGAACATACACATGTGGACTCATACAGGACAAAAGCCCTTTACCTGTAGAGTTTGTGGCAAAGACTTTACTGAAAGAGGTGGCTTGAACAGACACATGAGGTCTCATACAGGGGAAAAGCCCTTTACTTGTAAAGTTTGTGGCAAAGGCCTTATTCACAGGGATGCGTTGAACCTACACATGATGACTCATACAGGGGGAAAAAAAGAAAAGAAAGAGGTTTCCCCTGAACATGAGGAGGAGAGGAGCCCCAGTCTGGTCCAGGAGGAACCACAACCTCCACAGATTAAAGAGGAACAGGATGAAGAGGCTGGTGTGTCAACATGGACATCACTACATAAGAAGATGAGATGCAACACTCTCTCAGGTAAAAAATGAAACAAAGTAGATCACGTTACATCGTTTCCCCAGGTTTCGCCCTATAACAGTAAAACGCTAGCTAGTAATTTAGCAGGCTGAAAGCATGTGAACACTAGGTCATTACATTACATACCAGCAATTATGCGAATATACGCAAAATTCGCACTCTTTCCGAATAATTAAAAGGCGTTTTTTTTTGCTTCTCTTTTTCGCTTTATCGCTCCGTGGAAGCTTGCATTGACTTTATACGTTTTTTAAAAAAAAACATATTCTCATGAAAAAATCGTCCCGTGTGTAAGGGCCTTTACTCTTTATTCTTTAGATTTGAGACCCCAACCTTGGTGAAAGGCAAGATCCTAACTATTGAAGGAATGAGGGAGAAAGACAGCCCAGATTGAACTTCCAACCTGAGGCCTTTTATTTAAGCTAATTGTATTTGAATTATATGAATTGCTTTGGTGAAACTTTAAAATGTGTGCAACCTAGAAAACACTAACTAGCTTATGACACAGATCCATAGCTGTTTTCCATCACAAATTCCATCATAAAACACACAAAATAAGGGTATGTGACCTATTTTCAATAAGGATATTATTGTGGTCATACTAAAACAGACACAATGAAAACACACTTGAAGTGAACACAATATATTAAATTCCACTTTGCTTATTTATTGAATATTATTGTTAATGCAGGTTTGCTACATGTATCAGTAGCAATTTAGTAGAACTGTACAAGTAGAACTGTAATGCGCAAACAAAATACTCAGTCAGTAAAGTTAATTAAAGTCCAGTTCTATGTACCATCTTGTGCAGCATCACACTTAACAATGCCATCAGAAAGCAAGGTTATTTTGCTTATAGCAGTCAACTGAGAAAAAACAAAATCAACATACTTGTCTTGCAGTGAAATTATATTAAGTGTCATTGTGCTTTCAGCAGAGACCAACAGAGGTTTATACTTGTGGGAATTACTCTGCACTTGCTTGGCATGAGATTAAGTCCACAATTTAACCCATTAATACCTGGAACGCATCTGTGTCACTTTAGATTTCTTTGGCTATTCAAAAATAGCAGATATACAAGCTAATAGCGCGGCACCGAGTGCAGCGCTATGAGCTTGTAGATCTGCTATTAGGATTTTGATTTTTTTAGACGCGGCCTCAGGTCTTAATGGGTTAATGCGGGAGCATTTCAAGAGCAGGCACGTTGCATTATGCAGTAGATCGCCTCGCTGTGGCCTTGTTAGCTTGGTAGCTACCTAGCAGTCAGAACGGAAGCAGAAACGTGATCCAGCGGTACACCGGATCCAAACTCCCCACCGCACTGACGTCGGTAAATAGACATCCATTAAACTAGTGTAGAGTCTTCAAGTTTGCAAGGTAACAGGATAGGTGCTCACTAGGGAAATCTGGTGTCCACCACCGCTTGGACCCGTTCGTTGCCCCCTGGGACGGTTTTGTCAAATCATTTTATTGTATATAAAGTAGGATAAAGTAGGACGTGGCCATGCAAAATGGTAGTGTCCCGTGGATTTTAGAGGTGCAAGATATTGTTTTTTTGAAACAGATACCGATATCGATAACTTCCTGCATCTCAAGACCGATACCGATAACCGATAAATACAAATATATATACATATATTAAAAATCATAAATATATATATTTAAAATGTATATGAATGTGTAGTATTAGCACACCTTATGGTAAGAAATACTACAAGTGGGCAAAGGTGGATTTAACATAGCTTTGACCTAACCAAATACAGTATATCATGACATCATCATTTTACTTATACTGTGTTTGTTACATTCTTCTTGAAAAGTAATGCAGATATTATAACAGCAGCCAGTGTGGTACACTGAAACAAAAAATAATTCAAGAACCAACAATTTGGATGTTACAGTCTGTTTGAATCGTAATGCAGATTTATGACTGCAGCCAGTTGTACATACAAGCGAGATTTATACAGCGGGTCGTGTGTCGAAAATAGCAGATCTACAAGCTCACAATGCGTCTGCGACGCATTGTGAGCTTGTCGATCTGCCATTTTCGGTGCACGACACCTCGTACAACGAGGCTGCAACACGTGCAGTGCCGGTGTCGGGTTACTATAGTAACGTGACGGCGCGCTTTCAATGAACAGAGATGATAAGACAAGACTGTCTTTTCTGCTCCCGTGCACCAGGGTTAGTTAGCCTGGGTGCCAGCCTGCTTCGCTGCGTTCGGCGGACTTTTTTTCTCTCTTCTCAGTCTGGAATGCCTCCTATCTCCAGGAGGCGGGACACAGCAGCCACGGTTCGAAACCTACCGTGGCTTCTGATTGGTCTGTGGTGCGGGGCGGGACAAAAAAAAACGGTGTGATCGTTTTGATTCGTCATTCGTTTGAACAACATCCAATCAGCAACGACGTTGCCTAACGTAACATATGTAGTTCCTGTGTAGTTCCTGTGTAGTTTTGCAAGACGAGTCAATCGGGAGCATTCCAGACTGAGAAGCGCAGAGAGAAAAAAAATTTCGCCAAACGTAGCGAAGCAGGCTGGCACCCAGGCTAAGGGTTAGTATACAACTAGTATACAACGAAGAATTGTAAAACAGATCACTTCCATAATGGAAGTTCCTAATAACTAGATAACAGGCTCAGTAGGAGATGAAGTGAAGTTGAAGCAGATTAGCAGTTTGGCAAAACACACCCATCCAACTTTTCTTTCTTTTCTTTTTTTTTTTTTACAGACACTGCGTTTTTTAAGATAATGAAATAATAAATAATGGCGCTGCGACATAATCACCCTCCCGGGCCGTCCCAGCCCCCCTTCCTCCCCTCCTTCCTAACTAACTCACTAATGCTCGTGGGTAGCGAACTCACATTTCAAATTGCATTGATTGACTGACTGGTGGTGATATAAACATACCTGACACAAGTTGTAATATCTAGATTTGACAGCAACACGAACTAAGGGCATGACCTGGTGAGACCGCGGGACATGCATCCCAGCGTTGTCAAGCTTGCAATTCGCATCGGGGATTTGCAGAAAGTAGAGTTGTGTTTCATTTTAGTTTTTACGGCTCGTGTTGGTAACTGGAAGCCTCGCCCCAAAACATAGTCGCCCCCATTTTTCCCGCGGAGGCGGCCGTTCCGAGGTCGCCGGATTAGTCCCGGCGACCGTCATAATTCCTGATATCGGGCCGATACTGTGGATTTGTAAAATATTCGCGGTAAAAAAATATTTTAACGCAAATTATTTTTACTAGAGGTCAGGCCCCTGGCCAACAAAATCGTGGGATACAAATGAAAACATCGCAAACCCCTTTCAAAGAGCCGTTGTGAAGACTGGCTCATTTATGGCTCATGTGTATATTATACATACTCAGCTCTAGCTAGCGCCCGCGCCCACTTGGCAGCGCATATCACTGGCTTAGCCAGTGGGGCCATGGCTCAGTGAGTAAAGACCCTGTAGCGCGTCTGATGTGTGGCATAGAGGGGCGGGTTTTAAATCTCCAGAGAAAACATCCGTGGGCTACCATTGGTTCAGCGATCTGTGCGCCCGCCCTGCACCCTTCCTCCTCCCCCAATGTGCAGTATTGAGAGCCCTGACGTCACCACATTTGGAGTGATGGCCACTGCACTCTGGTTGGTTGGAATACACCTAGGGCCCAGGTAGAAGCCACTTATAGCCCACATGGGCATCCCAGTTAAGAACCACCTCGGTCCCACGTAGAATTGGCTCGGTGGGGCCCACCTAAGGGCCGTTTTGGTGGTCACAAATGGTGCTAGGGTGACCATCTCATTTGGTAGCATGCAGGGGCCTTAAGCAGCAGTAATGTAACACAAGCTTAACACAGTAGAACCGACATTAGCAGAAAGGACTACATTTCCCATGATCCCCTCTGATGGTCAGCAACGCGTCGCTGCCATTACGTTACATTGTGTGACAAAAGCCCACAAAATGCACTGAAATGAAACGCTTCAACAGGCTAATTAGGTAGCATTGATGATATTTACCAGTAACCATGAGGCTTGAGGTACATAATAGACGGACAAAAAGAATTATATTTAAAATATATAATCTTTATTTACTATTGCAGTATAAAAATAGATTGTCTTTATTACAAATACATTGATCACAATATATGATCAAAGTATAAAAATAGATTGTCTTTATTACAAATACATTGATCACAATTTGGTATAATAAAAAGAGAGACAGACTGAATTTCATATAGATGCTCACCCTAACCAACTGAACCCCTATCATAAAAGTAGGCTAAAGCAGTGACCACCTGTTGATCACCACCTGTTATGACATGGAAATGAAACAATGAATATCAAAGCATAACAACAGCAGTTCATGAACCTTATTATACTACCAACGTGCATAGCCTATATATGAGCCTAAAGACTCACCGCAGACACCAGACTGTTTGCCCCTAGTCTCTGGACAGACGTGAGTCCACACACACAATGCTGACTGTTGCACACTATAAGACAAACATT
Source organism: Gymnoscopelus microlampas (assembly GCF_963454915.1). Lineage (NCBI taxonomy): Eukaryota > Metazoa > Chordata > Actinopteri > Myctophiformes > Myctophidae > Gymnoscopelus > Gymnoscopelus microlampas. The sequence continues at coordinate 43,252,767 of NC_139957.1, read as the reverse complement.
TTTAGTTAGCATTTAGCTTCACCATATCTATCATAAAACACACAGTCACATAATGATATAATATACAGAAATGCACGGTAATCAAAACGAACGAGAGAGAGCTAGACTTACAGATTAACTGAATGAATGAATCACCCGGCGTAGCAAACGCCACACACACAGCACACACCCGGACCGCAATTGTACGGCTATTTCCCCAACCTGAGGGAAATCAGGACAGGTCGTCTGTATTACTACTTATACATAAAACAAAAGAAACAACAACAAAAGAAAACCTTAACAAAAGAAGCGAGCAATACCTTTGTATCGCCAGACGTAAACACAACGCTTCAGACGTAAGCACAACGCTTCGCCTCTTCACTGCCTGTCGTTCCCTATGGAAGACCATACACGGTATAAACAACTAAACAGTGCACATAAACCTAGCGACACGATAATACTTGCAAGCTTTGTTTTATACTACATTTAAGTTACTCACCAGGACACTTTATTACACGAACACATAAACGCCACACTCTCTCTCGTCGTGTAACAGGGGAACCATGCGTGGGGAAATGTTTGCTGCTGCCGTCGCCCGCTCCCTACTAGGAAGTGTTTGTTCCAGCCGCCATCCGGCCAGGCTGAAATACACGCTGATGCCAGAGCCACGCCCACATTACCCCCACCCGGCCACATATATATATATATATATATATACAGTATATATACAGTATATATATATATATATATATATATATATATATATATATATATATATATATATATATATACGTACACACACACACACACACACACACACACACACACACACACACACACACATACATATAATGGCGAAAGGGCTGGGTGAAAATGGGCAATATATTGTTTGTTGTGAATGAATGGGCGTATGGGTGGCCGATATTGAAAAATATACTATCACCATATTTTTCAAGCTGTATCACTATAGACGATATTTAGCACAAATGTTCCTTTCTGTTAGTTTTTGGGATTCTTTTATTATGATTATTAATAACTTATATGATGATTAATTATATTTGATTAAGATATATGTCTTATAATAATCATGGGCCACGTATAATCATGATCTAATAATCATATAATAATATAATGAGTCATCATACATTTTATTAAGTAATGTGTTCACAGAGAGACAGACAGGCTAGATATAGATAGATATGTAGTTAGATAGATAGATAGATAGAATATTGGTGTTATGCTGATGGATAGATAGATAATGTACATTTGTTTGTACTCAAGTACTGTACAAATTTGAGGGGTTTTAACTGTACTGGATTATCTTCAATTTTCTACGCCACTACATCTCAGAGGCATATTGTCCTTTAGTAAACTGTAGATGTGTATAATTATTACAAAACCTGCATTAACAACTTTATCCCTATATACTTGTACACACGTGGCTTTGCAAGTTGTTGTGAGCTTGTAGATCAGCTGTTTTCTAAAGATGTGTAAACATGTTGACTTATTAGAGGTTGCACATGAACTCTGCAGCCGCACTGAGGCGCTCCAACACTAACACATTTGGACGTGACGTTGTCACAAAAACCCACAAAAGACACCAAAATAACAGTGTTCAACGGGCTAATTAGTTAGCATTGATGACATTGACCACACTAGGCCGCTCCAGGTGTGTAAGTTCAGAAACACATTAAAGTGGGCGTTTGGCAAAAGCAGTGCCTCCACGACCGTTTTGGTTCAAAAGATAGCAGTAGTGGAGCGCTGTTTGCAATACTTGATGCTACAGAGCATGCTAATGAGTGCTAAGTGCAAAAAAACAAATGTATGCTATAGAATGGATGTCACTGGTTACGATTTGGAATAGAAATGAGCGATTCTTCCCCCTCAGCTATCATGAAGGAACAGTTTCAAATGATATTTTGGTGAAACATTCAAGTGAAACATTTTTGACTGACAGATGTAAATTAACGTGGATGCTGTTGTGCTTACACACACACACACACACACACACACACACACACACACACACACACACACACACACACACACACACACACACGAAGGTCAGGTGGTTCATGGTTAAAACATTCGAAAATAAGGTCTAATATGTCTACAAAACTGTCATTTTGGGGCATAAACAATATATTGAAGGATAAACTCTGATTATGATACACCGTGTATGTTCGCATTGTGTATACTTTACATACTTAAGACCATGTCTCTCTCTCTCTCTCTCTCTCTCTCTCTCTCTCTCTCTCTCTCTCTCTCTCTCTCTCTCTCTCTCTCTCTCTCTCTCTCTCTCTCTCTATATATATATATATATATATATATATATATATATATATATATATATATTTAATTTATTTATTTATTTTTATTTTATTTTTTTTGCCATTTTGGACAAAATTGTCAATTTTACATCGAGATACCCAGATATCCCTAGTGCCCACCTATTCTGTATCCAATTTTAGCTGCCAAACCAATGGGTCTTAGTATACAGGAGTGTACAGGTCCTTGACGACTGCCATAAAAAGTTGATGTCAAGCCCCGACAAATGTCTTTGATAATGAGGATAGACTCATGGTTTGGAAATGGAGAATTTATTTACAACAAGTTACTGCAACTACCGAAGCTATAAAACAGCAGACGCTGCATGAAAAAAATCTTACGTTCAAACATTGTGTTTTTCACTTGTTTTATCTTTTCCCCAGACTTCCTGCACCTCCCTGTGTATAAAGAGGAGGTTTCCGCCTATCAACAGGAGAGGAGCTGCAATCTGGTCCAGGAGGAACCACAACCTCCACAAATTAAAGAGGAACAGGAGGAGGGGAGCTCCAGTCTGGTCCAGGAGGGACCAGAACCTCCACAGATTAAAGAGGAACAGGAGGAGGGAAGCTCCAGTCTGGTCCAGGAGGGACCAGAACCTCCACAAATTAAAGAGGAACAAGAGGAGGGGAGCTCCAGTTTGGTCCAGGAGGGACCAGAACCTCCACAGATTAAAGAGGAACAGGAGGAGGAGAGCTCCAGTCTGGTCCAGGAGGGACCAGAACCTCCACAGATTAGAGTGGAACAGGATCAGCAATTTCAAAGACCAGAAGAGGCTGATGGGTCAACGTTGAAGTTACTAGCAGTGACAAGTGAAGATGATGAAATCAGAGAGACAGAGCCTGTAGCCAGCACCTCAACTGCACACATGGAAACACAAGCTGATCTAGAGAACTGTGCAACATCACAACCAACTAGTGATGACCAGCTCCCGTCTTCACACTGTTCTGAATCTGACATTGAAGACAGTGACTCTTCACACTGTTCTGAATCTGACACTGAAGACAGTGATGACTGGGAGGAGACCAGGGAAGGCCAGTTGGCTTTAAACACTGTGAAATCACGCAAGACACAAAATGTAGATGGACACAAATTGTCTTTGGGCAAGAAGCTGTCCCAGGACCTGAAATCATCAAAACAAGCTCACTCCATAAAGAGACAGACAGTGAAGAAAATGTTTAGTTGTACAGAGTGTGGCAAAATGTTTACTGAAAAGCTAAATCTGGAGAGGCACAAAACAATTCATACAGGGGAAAAGCCCTTTACTTGTAAAGTTTGTGAAAAGGGCTTTATTCAAATGGGTGCATTGAAACAACACATGAGGACTCATACAGGGGAAAAACCCTTTACTTGTAGAGTTTGTGAAAAGGGCTTTAGTCAAAAGGGTTCATTGAACGTACACATGAGGACTCATAAAGGGGAAAAGCCCTTTACTTGTAAAGTTTGTGACAAAGGCTTTACTAGCAGTAGTGTGTTGAAAGTACACATGAGGAGGTCTCATACAGGGGAAAACCCCTTTTTTTGTAAAATATGTCGCAAAGGCTTTAAAACAAGGTGTGTGTTGAAAGTACACATGAGGACTCATACAGGGGAAAGGCCCTTTTTTTGTAAAATATGTGGCAAAGGCTTTAAAACAAGGTGTGTGTTGAAAATACACATGAGGACTCATACAGGGGAAAGGCCCTTTACTTGTAGAGTTTGTGGCAGAGGCTTTATTGATAGGGGTAAGTTGAACCTACATATGAGGACTCATACAGGGGAAAAGCCCTTTACTTGTGAATTTTGTGGCAAATGCTTTACTCAAAGGGGTTCGTTGAACGTGCACAAGTGGACTCATAAAGTTTGTGGCAAAGGCCTTATTCACAGGGATGCGTTGAACCTACCCATGATGACTCATACAGGGGAAAAGCCCTTTATTTGTGAAGTTTGTGGCAAAGGCTTTACTCAAAGGGGTTCGTTGAACGTGCACATGAAGACTCATACAGGGGAAAAGCCCTTTACTTGTAAAACGTGTGAGAAAGGCTTTATTCAAAGAGCTCAGTTGAACAGACACATAATGATTCATACAGGTGAAAAGCCATTTCTTTGTTCAGTTTGTGGTAGAGGCTTTAGGTATAATAGGGGTTTTAAATTACACTTGAGGACTCACAAATAACGAAAATCATTCACTTGTGCAGTTTGCGGAAAAGTCTCTGATGCAAAGAGTTGTCTAAAATCACACATGACTACCCATACAGGAGAAAAGGCTGTATTCACAAGGGGTGCTTTGAACGTGCACATGAGGACTCATACAGGGGGAAAAGCCCGTTACTTGTGGAGTTTGTGAAAAGGGCTTTATTCAACGCAGTGTGGTCAACATACATGAGGACTCATACAGGGAAAAGCCCTTTACTTGTAGTAAGAGACAATAATGTTCCAACTGTGATCCGCCATTTTGGGGCTTTGGTCCGCTGAAAACGGGTGGTTTTCAATGCAAAATAAAATAAACTGAGTTACAGCTGTTTTTCTGAAAATCCCAAACAGGAAGCGGATGGCTTCCTGTTTTTTTCGACTGCTTCTTCTCTGAGTGACGATCGATCATTCCAAAAATGTGTTAGGTCGCCCCTTGTGGAATTTTCAAATAAATAATGTTTTTGGGAAAGAACGCATGTGATCTTGGCCATCAAGTCATGCATTTGAAAGAATGCATCAATGCGATCTTGGCAATCAATGTGTTAATAACTATTCTTCTATTGTCTGTGACAAAGGAGTTGGTGGAAAGAGTAATCTCAAAACACACATGATGACTCATACAGGGGAAAACCCCTTAGTTTGTACAGTTTGCCGGGTATGCTTTATTTATAGTATTGTCTTTAATAAACACATGAGGAACATACAGGAGAAAAACCCTTCAAATGTACAGTTTGTGACAAAAGCTTTGGTGAAAAGGGTAATCTAAATAAACAGGAAATTGTTTGTGGCAAAGGCTCTGGTGTTAAGTATAACCTAAATAGACACATGAGGGCTCATAGAGGTTGAAACAATCTTTAGTTTCAGGTTTATATAAATCTAATCTCTCAAGAACAGATTCTGCACTGCGTTGGAATCTGTCCTGAAGGTTCGTCATAACGTGTACACACTGTGTGGGAGTGGGCGTGCCTTCAGATCAGGAAGCAGGCCGCGCTTTACCCAATCAAATGTAGTGGGCAGGATTCACGTGTCCGTCGATCCTTATGATCCTTCCCTACTGGAAACTAACCGAAACTAATTTCACAATGGCGTCCGCGGAGCAGACAAAACCACGGAAAGATATTCACATTTGAACTTACTCTTTAATCATAGAAACAAGTGGGCTTATAACACCTGATTCGGATGCTATCAATGCATAGAATGGGAGATTATCACGTTCTATCAGACCATTGAATGGGCGAAGTAGGCGACCTACCGTCTACCCCGCGATTTATCAGACCATTCAGTGGGCGTAATCAGGAGCTACTGACCTACCGACGGAGATGACTTAAATACTTTAGTTTCGGTTTTGGTTTTGGTTGTTTCGGTTTCGGACCATGACGGAGGCGCGCAGTCTCAGGCGAGGTGGAGCCCCGCGACGGGCCACCGAAGGAGCTAAGGCGACTGAGTTGCCGTCCGGAGCGGTGCGACCCTCGCCTGTGCCTACTCAGCGCCGTTCGAGTTATGTACCGATATGGACAGAATCGTAAATATTGTTGTGGGGACTGCTCCGCCTCCGTCGGTAGGTCAGTAGCTCCTGATTACGCCCAATGAATGGTCTGACAAATCGCGGGGTAGACAGTAGCTCGCCTACTTCGCCCATTCAATGGTCTGATAAAACGTGATAATCTCCCATTCAATGCATTGATAGCATTCGAAGCCGGTGCTTATAACCAAAACGATCCATGTTCTCTGGGAGAAGTGGTGTTAGTGTTCCGTGTAGAAATATTGTTGGTGGGAATGAAAACGTAGTCGCACCACCCGGAGGTGGAGCGTGAAGGCAGACCAAAACACCGGTTTCCTTGCGCACGGGTCCTACGTCTTGATTGTCCCAGAGTAACTGACATAGTGACAAACAGCAGAGGTCGCTGTTTTTCCTTTTCAGTTAGTCTGGGTTCCCAGATTGATATAAATCAGACCTAACAGTTAGGCTTACCCCATACTGGCATGTGTTAACGGGAGAAGCTGATCGATGAACAACTCTTTTTTTTGCTTTCAAAGAAGCCATTTGAGTTTAGATATCACAGACAGGTAGGCTACATTTTTGATCATTCTATCTAATCCAGGATGACAATGACAAGTCCTTGATACTAAAGCAGAGGAATCTTATTTGTTGAAGTGTCTCTGAGAAAGATATTTAACCCCACACTGCTCCCCGGGTTCTGTATTAATGACACCCACTGTAGTGGCTCATCATAACAATTAGGAGCAGTGTATGTACCTATCTATTAATGAAACTTGCTTTACCTAATAGTTAGGATGGGTAAATGTATTAATGGCACCCTCATGCTACTAATTGTTTGGAAGGGTAAGAGGACATGTATTGTTTCTGCAAATGTATTGTGACAAAAATAGTGGAGTGGGGATCACATTATTATTGATGTTATTGTTATTACCTTTATTATTAAATCAAATTACGTACGAAAGCTGAGTATGTCTTCCATCACTGCCTATAGTCAGTCATGTGATCACCTGTGTCATGCTAGTCTCTGTAAAGGTTTAGTTAAAACTATCAAATTAATGATAACTATAATTTACTAAATATATTTGCTGATTAACGCTGCACTATGTAACTGTCATCTTCGACCTCGGAGTTGAACCTGGTTTCCTGCAAAAGGGCTGAATTTAGTATTTTACCATTCTGAAAGTAAACTAGATAACTGTTAATGATTCTGAAATTGATATGGTTCGATATTCAGTCATCAAGAAAGAAGTATTTAGCAGATAAACATGTATGTTGTGACCATTTAGACTGTGACTACATCCAAAAGAAAACGAGAAAATAAACCGAAGCACCTTTCCCTAAAACTCTGAATGAAGGTAATGTAAAACCAGCCACAAAAGGTTTTGTATTGAACCGACTGCTGTCCAGTGTTGTAAAGTAACTAAGTACATTTACACTGTACTTAAGTACACTTTTAAGGTATTTCTGCTTTGCATTTACAATTTCCAATATTTTTACTTCTACTCCACTACATCTGGAAGGCAAATATTGTACTTTTACTCCACCACAATTATTTGAAAACTTTATTTACTAGTTAATTTGTAGATTTTGATTAGTATTACAAAACATACATGAATCACTTCAGTCCTATATTCATTTCGGCCATTTGAAAATAGCCGCTCTACAAGCTCAACGCGCTGTGACGCATTGTGAGCTTGCAGATCTTGTAGATTTTCAAAAGATTATACATTTGAAAACTTGTGAAATGGGACATTCTGCATAATGAATACTTTAACTTCTTGTATTTTAAGTACATTTTGATACCATTACTTTTTTACTTTTTGTGCAAGTACATTTTGAATTATAGACTTTTACTTGAGGTGTGTCTCCTACTGGCGATTGGAGACACAAAGGAGACTTTTTGTGTCATTTTGGGGGTGAACCATAGACACAAACGGGCTGACACGGGTGCCTACAAATTCACGCCCACTTTTGACACAGCACCGCTACTCGAGGTCCTTTAGAACGATGAACTGCAGCTTTCAATGCAATTTCTATGAGAGGCATTGTAGAATACCATCATTTCACTGGTTAACTACTGAGGCTCTAGCGATTTTTTTTGTGTTCTAATAAAGTGTCCCATTTGTTTGATTTGTCCTTTTTAATGTGACATACCTGGCATCTCAATATACAACCCACAATATACCATACTATTCTCCATCAGTGTCTCAAAAGTTCTAGCATCTGATCATCTGAAATCTTAAGGTTTAAGGGGTCACGGACGCATCCCTTGAGGTTTTCAATACCCAGATACGTTTGTGTCTCTTGTCTCATGTATCATTTTTATAGGCTATTTATTTTGGACAATTATCTAAACAGCATCAAGACTATTACAAATACTAACCTGGAGTATTCACTAAGTAGTTGAACATGTCGGGATATGTCACTCCTCCATTTAGTTGGGTTATTTCCCCAACTCACATTCAGGCAAGTTAATGCAACGGTAAACCCACACGTTTTAATTTGTCATGTACCGTCGGAGCTCCGTGGTGGATAGAAAATTGATATAAGCCTATGAGATGTTCAAAATATATGTTACCCCGCTAAATAAATGTAAGGCAGACCAAAGTGTAGGTTATAAAAATAGCAATTATTTTATTATAGAAAAGCTTACAAAATGGTACTTTGTTTATTTGCATATATAGAAATGGTTAAAAAGTGTTTGAGCAAATATAAATGGGAAAAACTGGTACAACAAAATAAAGTAAATCAAACAAATCAAAGGGAAAAGGAACAGCGGTCCTTAGTGTGCCACTTGTTCCACATGGACCTAAAGATCAATGACAAAGCAGACATTTCACAATATGCACTTGGCTACAAAATGTCACATGAGATACAATGGCCAAACCAATAAAAGGATTACCTTAGCTCTTATTACACACACACACACACACACACACACACACACACACACACACACACACACACACACACACACACACACACACACACACACACACACACACACACACACACACACACACATCAGAAGCCTCTCAATGTTTCCACACATCACATCAAGCTCCCCTGTCTGCACCTGTTATACAATGACAGATATATATGTTAAACCAAAATGTCATACAAAATCATAAACAACAAAACCTACATAGACATTTCTCCTTTGCACATACATAATATAATACTCACATATATCCAGTTTAAAGGTTTAAATGCCTATGCCTAGGCCACACCCCAAACAATTGTTGAACACTGGACAGGCACCACAAAGGACCAACAGTGAGTATCAAAGACCTGATGATATAAAAACATTCATTGTAGATCATATAAAATACAACAATAAAAGCGAGGATACAAAACAAACAAAAACAAACAGGCTTACCAAGTTAACAGGTCAGCACTCAAACCTCCTCTCAACACGCTACCGGCACTCCAGTGTTGAGGACCCACAGATTACTGACCTGTTAGCTGCCTGTTCAGAAACCTCTTAAATGGGAGTCTCACTCAAGACGTACCTCTATACTCACTGCTACCCTCTAGGGGCTACATATAGAAATATGAACAAAGTCTGTCGGGATTGGGACGAGAATTCCCCACTTCAGAGTGGACGCTCGGCACTCGTAAAGACAGTGATGCCACTGAAATGCGACTACTGTGTCTGTCTGCCGCATAGAGGTATAATATAACTAGAGGGCGGATTTCCCTGCCCCCAGCTATCATTTCAATGAATGTGCTCACTGGCGTTTTGAAGCACCCGGAAGCCTGCCGGAAGTAGAATTATTGGTTCGATTTTGACCACACATAGAGTTATGAGCATGTGCACTAGTGTCCTTTTTGCGTTCTACGGCAGCCTGTGTGTCTAGGATTGAACGCGAGATATTTATTAAATACTCTCGAGATGCCTATGTATATGTAAATGCATATGTATTTATGCATAATATGTTTACATATTTATATCTATATCTATACATGCTCGCGCATGTATTTCTCCCCCCCTGCAGTTCCAGCTTTGGCCACTGGGGTGGCAGCTTCAATGTTTCTCAGCAACTCTGGGGGCTTGGGTCTGCCGTCTACCCTCTGCTGTGTTAACATTATGGGTAACCCATAAAAGTGCCAAATTTAATTTGAAACACATCAACTATTAAGAAAACAAGTAGATATGTTGACAAAGAAACTCCATACATTTGGAAACATATATGTATTTAAATCAATATTGTCTCCAGTTAATGTAGGATCATTTTAAAAGTAGGCTAACCTCATATCCTCTCATAGGGAATGCATTGGCAGCTGCAGTAGATCATTCTAACGGACCTCGACTGGAGGCGCTGTCTCAAAAGTGGGCGTGAAATGTGTAGTTCCCGTGTTGGTCTATCCCTTTAAGGGAACGGTGCCTGGCTCGTTTAGTGCGCATGCGTGAAGCACGTTGACCCCCGATCGGAAACGGAAGAATACATGCCTTGTTTAGTTAAGCTACACAATAGAAAACAACACGCGGTGAGCAACATAGATCGTGGTGAAAATAAACGTCTCAATAACTTTAGGAAGTAAAGGAGGTAAAATGCGTCAGATGGAGTCTGTACGGCTGAAGATAAATGAACACATGACGTCTGTGGGAGAGGAGATAGTGTGTGTTCTGGACAAACAAACAACAACAACAACAACAACAACAACAACAACAACAACACACGTCAGTGTGAGAGTGTGTGTGTTGGAGCGCCTCAGTGCGGCTGCAGAGTTCATGTTCAACCTCTTCCAGAGAGAGATAGAGACTCTAGAAACTCTGCTGGAGAAACAAAACAAACTGCTGGACGTGATGCTACAGCCACACATCACACTACACAGAGCAGGTTGGTTTAACATGATGCTACAGCCACACATCACACTACACAGAGCAGGTTGGTTTAACATGATGCTACAGCCACACATCACACTACACAGAGCAGGTTGGTTTAACATGATGCTACAGCCACACATCACACTACACAGAGCAGGTTGCTTTAAACTACCTTTAATACCAGTTATTAGTGGCTTAGCTACTACTAGACAAGCTACTACTACTACTGGGCTAGTAGCTCAGCTCAGCCTCAACTTAATAAGTACTTATAAGGTATATACCAGTGGTTTTCATAGTGGGTCCTCATTAGGGGTCCTTGAGGGGGTTCCAGGGGGTCCGCAGCCAAATAGAACCAAATTGACCGTATGTGTATGTAACTCGGAGAGCGCGCAAATGGAACCAAATGGACCCGATTTGTAATCTCTCAGAGTTAAATTAACACTGATGATACGACAGTCAATCAAATGGGGGTCCGTGGCCCTAATGCATATCAAACTGGGGGTCCTTGACATTAAAATGGTTGAGAATCACTGCTATTGTGTGAGGGTCCCTGGCATATCTTTTCAGATGGGGGCATTAATTGTCACATAGATTGTGATTAATGATTTAATTGTGTTTTTATCGTTGAACACCAGAGCATATGAATAAAAAGTAGATTTCTATATGGCTGATAGGCTTTGAAGTTGCACAGGGCAGATATGGAAAATAACCCATATACAAAGAAATGTCTGACATATTTAAGAACTTTATTCTTTTAAGAAAACATTAATTGTGGAAATAGCCGATCTACAAGCTCACAACGAGTTACATTGTGGTGCGTTGTGAGCTTGTAGATCTGCTATTTCCACTGTTTTTGAAAATATATGAAAATGTTTCAACATGGAAACGATTATGCAAACATGATTGCAATTATCTCAAATAATAGGCGATTAGGCGATTACGTAATAATTGTGAGAGGCCTACTAGTAATCACTAGTGCTTTTAGACGTACCAGTCCAACGCGGTTCCTCTCATCAGTCCAGGTGTTGTTCATGATTGAGAAGATTGCAATCCAAGTCGGCCACACCACCCATGACCAAAAAGGATGTCATTTTGACCCTTTAAAGGTCTGTAACTCTGAGAGTGTAAAAATGGAACCAAATGGACCTCACTCTCAAGAGTTATGGGGGTCCTTGAACATTTGAGAACCCACTGATGTAAAGTATGCCTCTTGACTTCTGTTTGACTATTTAGCTTTGTAACAAAATAAAGGCTTATCTTAGAAAAAGAGAGGTAGCCCATTCTTCAAACAACCATATCTTCTGCTTGGCCAGGTTGTACAAAATATTTGGTCAATTTAATGTGCAGAAGAGCTCTCACCTCGAACAGCTGTCTTGTACTTTGCAGTGTTGATATGGGCTTGCAGCTCTAAAGATAAGAACCTTAACACACAAGTGCCAGCTTTGCAGACAATACACTCTGCTTCTCAATGGGTCACGACCAAGACGAAAACACTGATACTTATTTACTTTAACGGCATTTGCGTTGGCGATGCATATGTGTGTTGTATACCAGTGGTTCACAACCTGTTTTCCTTGGATCCCCCCTGACGTCTGACAAAGCTGAGACCTCACATGTGCGTGCACGTGTAACGCCCGGGATTCAAACCTGGCAAATTTGTGTTACAGTAGGGTTGTATGCCGTCAATTATGTAAATGACTTAGTAAAGGTACAGGTTCTAAAAGAGATATCATGTCATGCGGCCCACTCAAATGCCCACTTGCCAGATCTTAAAGGCTACCAGGATACAGTGATACAAATGCATTCATCATAATTAAGCATTCTTTTAATATTTAAAAAATGACTTAAATTGGGTGCTATGATGCAGATATTGTACATAATGTATTTCGAAGTAAATACGTGTGCGGAAACTACATGTATTTTTTTTTAAATGTGTTTCACATACATGAGTGGACCATCACTACTGCATTCATTAACATGAGCGTGAAAGTGAAGCGACGTCCGTGCGCTTACGCTTGCACGTGTGGTGCATGTGGGACTAAAATTCTACCACTGCCAGTGTATGTGATGTAATTGAAGACTTTATTATGAGTTGCTGATGCTACCTCTTCGCTTTTTCCTTTCTGTGTAAAGAGGTTTCCCCTGAACATGAGGAGGAGAGGAGCCCCAGTCTGGTCCTGGAGGAACCACAACATGAGGAGAGGAGCCCCAGTCTGGTCCAGGAGGAACCACAACCTCCACAACATGAGGAGAGGAGCCCCAGTCTGGTCCAGGAGGAACCACAACCTCCACAACATGAGGAGAGGAGCCCCAGTCTGGTCCAGGAGGAACCACAACCTCCACAGATTAAAGAGGAACAGGAGGAAGAGGCTGATGTGTCAACATGGACATCACTACATAAGAATATGAGGTGCAACACTCTCTCAGGTAAAAAAAATAAACACATTTGGATCACGTTACATTGTTTCCCCGGGTTTCCCCCTATAACAATAAAACACTAGCTAGTAATTTAGCAGGCTGAAAGCAGGTGAACACTTACTCTTTATTATTCAGATCCGAGACCTCAACCTTGGTGAAAGGCAAGATCCTAACTATTGAATGAATGAGGGAGAAAGACAGCCCAGATTGAACATCCAACCTGAGGCCTTTTTATTTAAGCTAATTGTATTTGAATGATATGAGTTGCTTTGGTGAAACTTTAAAATATGTGCAACCTAAAAAACACTAACTAGCTTATGACACAGATCCATAGCTGTTTTGCATCATAAATGTCCAACACAAAAAATAAGGGTATGTGACCTATTTTTAATAAGGATATTATTATGGTCATAGTAAAACAAACAAAATGAAATACACGCTTGAAGTGAACACAATATATTAAAATCCACTTTGCTTATTCATTGAATATTTTTATTAATGCAGGTTTGCTACATGTATTAGTAGCAATTTCGTAGAACTGTACAAGTAGAACTGTAATATGCACAAACAAAATACTCAGTCAGTGCAGTTAAGCAAAGTCCAGTTCTATGTACCATCTAATAAAGCATCACACTTAACAATGCCATCAGAAAGCAAGGTTATTTTGCTTATAGCAGTCAACTGAGAAAAAAACTAAATCTAAAACATATAGCTATAACAAAACTAAATCTAAAACAACATACTTGTCTTGCAGTGAAATTATATTAAGTGTGGATGCTGTTGTGATTACACACACGCGCGCACACACACACACACACACACACACACACACACACACACACACACACACACACACACACACACACATACACATACACATACACATACACATACACACACACACACACACACACACACAGAGTGTGTGTAGGACAGTTTGTTCATGGTTAAACATTCGACAATAAGGTCTAACAATAAGTTGAAGGATAAAATTAAGTCTGATTATGATACACCGTGAATGTTCACATCATGTATACTTTAGTTCCAGAGGTTTTTAAAAACAGGGCAGCGTTTTGCCAGCGTTTCTTACCGTTTACGCCGATCGTTTTAGAGCTGCAGAAGCCACCAAGAGGACCCCGATGGCCGAGGATCCTGTCTAACGACTGGAACAATAATATTTCTACCGCAATACGTCTTTTGGGCTGACGTCACATCCGCCCGTTCCATTTTAAAGGGTCCTAGGATCATTCCTAAGTTGCGTTAGAGCGCCACTTGTGAAAATAAATTATATATATTGAAAAAAATGAAGATTCTCGTATATGGCACTCAACTCGTGTATTTGCAAACACAAAGGTTCTCGTGTTTGGCACTCAATGTGTTAAGACCATTTTCTCTCTCTCTCTCTCTCTCTCTCTCAATAGACCAATTATTTGTTTACTAACATTGAGACTGGACGCACAGGTGATTGTTTCACGCAATCAATTCCCAACCTGTTATTTCAGGCTGCGCTGGTTTCAGCGCACCCCAACCCCCTCTTGTGTGTTGGCTAGTGAGGCGCGTCCTAGCGAGACCTGATAGAATGGGTTTCATTGCACGCATACTGGTTGCACGCATACTAGAGCTCTTCACGGGCCCCCCGATTCCGAAATTACCCGAGAGGACCCGAGACCCGTACGGGTCTGACTCGTGTTTTATCATGATCACTCGGGGGCGGGGCGGAATCGGGCAGCATTACCTCGGAAATTGTCGGAACTCGGGTCTGTCTTTATCATGATTAGTCGGGGGCGGGGCGGAACTCGGGTCTGTCTTTCATTATGTGTAATACCCGAGTGGATCCAAAAAAAAACGAAGTGTGCGCGCGACGTGCGTGACTGTGTGTGTGTAGCCTACTTTCTGTGTTTTTTTTTGCAAACTATTAATGAAGTATACAATAAGCAATCAATCTGTGTGTGCCGTGCGCTGCGCTCTGCTCTCGTCCTCACACACTGCTTTGTGTGGCGTGCCGTGTGCACTGTGTGTGCACTGACTAAACGCAGTGCTGGCTGCTGGTTAATTTGTGTGATGCTTTAGGGCTGACCTAGGATCAGGTTAGTGCAGCAGCGAGCCAGCGACATGAATGGCTGTGTAACTTGTGTGATGGTTATAGCATCCCTTTTTCTGAGGAAAACTTTAGCCAAAAAATAGCTGATCTACACGCTCACAACGCCTCGCAGCGCGAGGCGAGGCGTTGTGAGCTTGTATATTGTAGATTGTAGTTTGGTCAGGTGTAGAGCGAAAAAAGAGCAGACCAAGTAAACGAAAAAAGTTTAATCTGAAACACAATTTTATACAAAATAGAGGGGGTCCCTGCTTCATCTCTCTCTCAGCTAGGGGGTCCTTGGCCTGAAAACGTTGAAGACCACTGGTCTAAGAGAAGGCCTATTGTTTTGTTGCTGGCCATCAATAAAATTGTCTTTGACATGAAATTGCGTGGTTTTATTTAGGGAACAACAACCGCTATATCTATGATTAACAGCACAGCCAAATCCTCTGCATATAACTCTCAGACTGTGTAAAATAAAATGGTCCGTTTGGCAGTGGTGGAAACTGGAAACAAAGTAAGTAGGCCATACATTTTGAATTCCGGACTTTTACTTGTAACAGAGTATTTATATATAGTCTTGATATTTTAACACCACTGCCGTTTGGTTAAATACCTACAAAAATGCACGCTGAAGATTTAACTGCGTTAAGAGTTTCTAGCTTTAATCATGAAATGGTGATTGTTAAATAAGTCCGCTATTATTTATTAAAGTACACATTTATTTACAAAGAGAACCTTTTGTCACGCATATTAAATTAACATCTCTGCGGCCAGCTGCGCATATTTATTTATTTTTGTATCGTTTCATTGATGCGCTTTTTTGAAGTGGTGTCTGCAGGGTCGGGTTTGTGAAATCTCGGAAATAATCGGGTTTCGGAACACATTTCACCGGTCCAATTACGGTCCGGGTCTGTAGAAATGTAAAAACATCGGAACGGGTCGGAATCGGACGAAAATGACACGGGTCCACTCGGGTTTGGTTTTATAATTTGAAAAAAACATCGGAACGGGTCGGAATCGGACGAAAATGACACGGGTCCACTTGGGTTTGGTTTTGTAATTTGAAAAAAATGTCGGAATGGGTCGGAATTGGAACAGATTTCACATTTCCATTTCGGGTTTGGTCCATTTTTTTGGACCCGTGAAGAGCTCTAACGCATACTGGTTCTTATCAGTGTGACGTCGTCTGTTAAGGGGTTTATACAGGAGTGTACATGGTCCTTGACGAGTTTCTTATAAAGTTGATGTCAAGCCCCGATAAATGTCTTTGATAATGAGGATCCGTGTTGATTTCGTCAGCTATTTCTTAGTCTTAGTCCAGTTTTAGTCCAGTTTCAATGACGGTTGTTAGTTTTTATCACATTTAGTCAAACTCATCCTTTTTTTATTTAGTCTAGTTTTAGTCGACTAAAAGTCGTGCATCTTAGTCTTTATCTTAGTCCAAGAAAACTGTTGACATTTTAGTCAAGTTTTAGTCATGACAATTATATTAGCCCTTTACTTTTTTTTGTCAGCAGATAATATAGAACCTTTCCATCTAATCTAAAAAATATTTAGCATTTCCTCTCATCCTTTTGATGAAAAATGCAATTTTAAGGAATACATCCAGCCATGGAACATGTTCTGATTGAACTTGTATATTTACTTTTAAACTATAACAATTCACAGACACACCAATGCTTGCATTAAAATGAATAAAATACATCTCAGATGAAAAAATGAATGAAATAAAATAAAGTGCCTCACCACTTGAAGATGAACCCCAGCATCTATATTCTAAGGGGAAAACATAAGCCAAAAAGCTTGTAGATTGGTTATTTCTGGCAAAGAGATTTGGAGTAGAAGGAAAAAGCAGTCCAACTAAGTACAGACAGAGCCAACTCAGGTCAAGTTTACCAGTAAGTGGTTCTCATTGAGAATGAAAAAGGTGACAGATACCAGGGTAAATATAAACTACTCACAAATCATTCACTAGTAGTAGTGTGATTGATTAATTGATTGATTGATTGAATACTGTATTTAGAAGTTTGCAGAAACAAAGCACATGATAGTACAGTTCCAATACAAGGTCAGCTAAAAAAAAAGGAAAAAAAGTTTTTGTCCTAATATTATTTTGGAAACGGTGAGTGTGTCACCTAAATATTACTTGTTTGCATCCATGTATAGCTGCCCACATGTTTTGTGCACAATCTGCACACTGGGTTGTTTACAAGTTACTATGGTTCGCTTGCTGCTACTAGATTTATAGCAGCAAACTGCATATTACATGACGTTCATATCATGACAGTCATGACGAAACGTACCTCTTTTTTGCATTTTCTTTTATTTTATTTACAGCAGCCCGTACATCTACCTAAACGTTCGGATTTCAAATATAAAGTGCTTATTCCGTGGCCACGGTTGTTACAATTTACTTCGGGTGCGTATAAGTACCCGTATCTTCCGTATTGTTCAATAAAAAGCATTTTAGCGGTCATTTTCTCATAGAGTTATAGTGTATCAGAGTGCAATTACACCTCCCAACCGAAAGGGTCACGTAGTTGAAAGCATGGAGAAAATACGGAGAAAATGGCCACCGATCGGATTAAAATGTTTTTTATTGAACAATACGGTGAATATGGGTACTTATGGGTTACCCGAACAGAGTTGTAACATCCCTGGCCATATGGTAAGCACTTTATATTTGAAACCTGAATGTTTGTGTAGATGTACGGGCTGTAAATGGACAAAGTGCAAACACCAGGTTTAAGGTTATCGCTACATGCTAAGCTAACGTAAATTAGTCAGCATTAGTTTGGGCACTTTAGGGTCGGATTAGTGTTTTTGTTGGAACATTAAGCCGACACGCAACACCACGTTTAATGTTACATTGTAAACAACCACCACCAAACATTTTGTTAACTTAACTCGATTTATTTGTGGTGAACGCTTGTGTCTCTTCAAGTTTGTTGTGGTTTTCCCAGCTATCTTGTGACCACATTGCTTGCCTTCGGATAAAATTAAGCATTGTTTTGTTCTCCACATCGATGTAGCGAAAATATCACCTCTTCTCTTTCTCCCGAGCCCCGTGCAAAGCATTTTACCGTTTTATTTTGTGAAGTTTCGCTCTGAAATCTGAATCCTCCTGCCACTCATTTGACGGTGTGTGTGTGTGTGTGTGTGTGTGTGTGTGTGTGTGTGTGTGTGTGTGTGTGTGTGTGTGTGTGTGTGTGTGTGTGTGTGTGTGTGTGTGTGTGTGTGTGTGTGTGTGTGTGTGTGTGTGCGGCTGCAACTTAGAAAGGGGGTGTGTGTGAGTGAGGAACAGCATGCGCTGCGCATCAAAGGAGACAGGGAGAGACAAAATCATATAATAAATATATAATATAATATTTTTTAGTCTAGTTTTTATTTAGTGAACTACATTTTCGTCTCGTCTTTATTAGTCAACGAAATTGCATAATGATTTAGTCCCAGTTATTGTTTATTCATGTGGGTGGTGGTCTCGTCTCGTCTCATCTTCGTCGTTTGAAAAATGTGCGTTGACGAACATATTTTGTTGTTAACGAAATCAACACTGATGAGAATAGACTCATGGTTTAGAAATGGAGAATTTATTTACAACTGAAGTTCCTGCAACTACCGAAGCTATAAAACAGCAAACACTGCATGAAAAAATCTTACGTTCAAACATTATGTTTTTCTCTTGTTTTATCTTTACCTCAGACTTCCTGCACCTCCCTGTGTATAAAGAGGAGGTTTCCGCCTATCAACAGGAGAGGAGCTGCAATCTGGTCCAGGAGGAACCACAACCTCCACAGATTAAAGAGGAACAGGAGGAGGGGAGCCCCAGTCTGGTCCAGGAGGAACCACAACCTCCACAGATTAAAGAGGAACAGGAGGAGGAGAGCTCCAGTCTGGTCCAGGAGGGACCAGAACCTCCACAGATTAGAGTGGAACAGGATCAGCAGTTTCAAAGACCAGAAGAGGCTGATGGGTCAACGTTGAAGTTACTAGCAGTGACAAGTGAAGATGATGAAATCAGAGTGACAGAGCCTGTAGCCAGCACCTCAACTGCACACATGAAAACACAAGCTGATGTAGAGAACTGTGCAGCATCACAACCGACTAGTGATGACCAGCTCCCCTCTTCACACTGTTCTGAATCTGACACTGAAGACAGTGATGACTGGGAGGAGACCAGGGAAGGCCAGTTGGCTTTAAACACCCTGAAATCACACAAGACACAAAATGTGGATGGACAAAGATTGTCTTTGAGCAACAAGCTGTCCCAGGACCTGAAATCATCACAACAAGCTCACTCCATAAAGAGTCAGACAGTGAAGGAGTGTGGCAAAATATTAACTGAAAAGCTAATTCTGGAGAGGCACAAAACAACAAAGCCCTTTTTTACAGTTTGTGACAAAGGCTTTGGTGATCCGGGTAATCTGAAGAAACACATGAGGACTCATACGGGAGAAAAACCCTTCGTCTGTAAAGTTTGTGACAAAGGTTTTAGTCAAAAGGAAAATCTAAAAGTACACATGAGGACTCACAAAGAAGGAAAACCATTCACTTGTGCAGTTTGCGGAAAAGTCTTTAATGTAAAGAGATGTCTAAAATCACACATGACTACCCATACGGGAGAAAAAGCCTTTACTTGTAAAGTATGTGGTAAAGGCCTTATTCACAGGGGTGCGTTGAACGTGCACATGCGGACTCATACAGGGGAGAAGCCCTTTACTTGTAAAATTTGTGGAAAGGGCTTTATACAAAGGGGTGCTTTGAACGTGCACATGAGCACTCATACAGGGGAAAAGCCCTTTACTTGTAAAGTTTGTGGCAAAGGCTTCAGTCAAAGGGGTGCGTTGAATTTGCACATGATGACTCATACAGGGGAAAAGCCCTTTACTTGTAAAGTTTGTGGCAAAGGCTTTACTCAAAAGGTTGGGTTTGTCATTCACCTTCGGACTCATACAGGTGAAAAGCCCTTTCTTTGTTCAGTTTGTGGTACAGGCTTTAATAATAGTGGTTCCCTTAAACTACACACAAGGACACATACAGGAGAAAAACCCTTCACATGTACAGTTTGTGACAAAGGCTGTGGTAGATCGGGTGATCTGAAGAAACACATGAGGACTCATACGGGGGAAAAACCCTTTGTCTGTAAAATTTGTGGCAAAGGTTTTAGTCAAAATGAACATCTAAAAGTACACATGAGGACTCACAAAGAAGGAAAACCATTTACTACCCATACGGGAGAAAAAGCCTTTACTTGTAAAGTCTGTGGAAAGGGCTTCATTCACAGTAGTGCGTTGAACGTGCACATGAGGACTCATACAGGGGAAAAACCCTTTCTTTGTTCAGTTTGTGGTATAGGCTTTAATACTAATGGTTCCCTTAAACGACATACGATGACACATACTGGAGAAAAAACCTTCACATGTACAGTTTGTGACAAAGGCTTTGGTAGTCCGGGTGTTCTGAAGAAACACATGGGGACTCATACGGGGGAAAAGCCCTTTGTCTGTAAAGTTTGTGGCAAAGGCTTTATTCAAAGGGGTGTGTTGAACGTGCACTTGAGGACTCATACAGGGGAAAAGCCCTTTACCTGTAAAGTGTGTGGGAAAGGTTTTATTCAAAGGGGTGCGTTGAACGTGCACATGAAGACTCATACAGGAGAAAAGCCCTTTACTTGTAAAGTTTGTGGCAAAGGCTTTATTCAGAGTGGTGAGTTGAAAACACACATGAGGACTCATACGGGGGAAAAACCCTTTGTCTGTAAAGTTTGTGGCAAAGGTTGTAGTCAAAAGGGACATCTAAAAGTACACATGAGGACTCACGGAAAAGGAAAACCATTTACTACCCATTCGGGAGAAAAAGCCTTTACTTGTAAAGTCTGTGGTAAAGGCCTTCTTCACAGGGGTAATTTGAACGTGCACATGAGGACTCATACAGGGGAAAAGCCCTTTACTTGTAAAGTTTGTGGAAAGGGCTTTATTCACAGTGGTGCGTTGAACGTGCACATGAGGACTCATACAGGGGAAAAGTCCTTTACTTGTAAAGTTTGTGGCAAAGGCTTTATTCAAAGGGGTATGTTGGACAGACACATGAGGACTCATACAGGGGAAAAGCCCTTTACTTGTAAAGTTTGTGGCAAAGGCTTTATTCAAAGGGGTATGTTGGACAGACACATGAGGACTCATACAGGGGAAAAGCCCTTTCTTTGTTCAGTTTGTGGTACAGGCTTTAGTCGTAGTGATTCCCTTAAACAACATACAATGACACATACAGGAGAAAACACCTTCACATGTACAGTTTGTGACAAAGGCTTTGGTAGTCCGGGTGATCTGAAGAAACACATGAGGACTCATACGGGGGAAAAGCCCTTTGTCTGTTAAGTTTGTGGCAAAGGCTTTATGCAAAGGGGTGCGTTGAACGTGCACTTGAGGACTCATACAGGGGAAAAGCCTTTTACCTGTAAAGTGTGTGAGAAGCGGGCCGTTTTCGATCGGCGATCACTCTGCAATGGAGGATCGTGTTGGATATATTATTGTTCCAGGCGTTAGTCGGGACGCTCCGCCGTCTCGCACGCACGCTTTGTTTACACGCACTTCTGCGTCGGGGTTTCTACATCACGCAACGTATTACGTACGTCAATGGAAGAAATGCTGGCACTAAACGTATAATATTTTAATAAAACTCTGGCACCCAATGTGTTAAGTATAGTCTAAATAAACACATGAGGACACAAGAGGGTGAAACAATCTTTAGTTTCAGCTTTATATAAATCAGGCTTAACAGTTAGTCTTACCCCATACTGGCATGTGTTAACAGGAGAAGCTGATAGATGAACAACGCTTTCTGTTTTAATCCAAAGAAGCCATCTTAGTTGAGATATCACAGACAGGTAGGCTACATTTTTGATCATTCAATCTAATCCAGGATGACAATGACAAGTCCTTGAGACTAAACCAGAGGAATCTTATGTGTTGAAGTGTCTCTGAGAAAGATATTAAACCCCACACTGCTCCCCGGGCTCTGTATTAATGACACCCACTGTAGGGGCTCATCATAACAATTAGGAACAGTGTATGTATCAATGTATTAATGGAACCTGCAGTACCTAATAGTTAGGATGGGTAAATGTATTAATGGCACCCACATGCTACTAATTGTTTGGATGGGTAAGAGGACATGTTTCATGTTTGTGCAGATGTATTTTGACACAAATCGTGGGGAGTGGGGACCATATTATCATTGATGTTATTGTTATTACCTGTATTATTATTAAAATAAGTTACGTAGGAAAGCTGAGTATGTCTTCCATCACTGCCTATAGTCAGTCATGTGATCACCTGTGTCATGCTGCTCCTTGTGCAGGTTTAGTTAAAACCAATCTTGGAACTGCCAAAATCGCCAAATGAAAAGGAAAAACACCGCCCTCTGCTGTTTTTTACTCTTTCACTTGGCTCTGGGACAAGCTCAACGTAGCACCCGTGCGCAAGTAAACCGCCCACTACATTTGATTGGGTAAAGCGCGGCCTGCTTCCTGATCTGAAGGCACGCCCACTTGTAAGCTAAGTCGCACACGTTCTGAGCGGGGCTCTCGACAGAGAGAAGTTAAAACTAGCAAATTAATGAAAACTATAATTTCCTAAATACATTTGCTGATTAAAGTTGCACTATTTAACTGTCATCTTCTACCCCGGAGTTGAACCTGGTTTCCTGCACAAATGCTGAATTTAGTATTGTACCATTCTGAAACTAGATAACTATGTTAATGACTCTTAAATGATTCTGAAATTGATATGGTTGGTCATCAGGAAAGATATGAGATAGGCATGGAGGAGGGGTGTATATCTATGTGAGATCCAACATTAACTCTCTTTTACTCTCAGACATTAGCAACAACTCCACTGAATCTATTTGGATAAAGATAATTTATCCCAAAGCTAAACCTCTGATTATTGGTGCAATCTACAGACCCTCAGACCAAAATGCTGTTGTTACTTAACTTAGGAGTATGTGACAGACATGGGCAGCTCGGAATTCATTTTGATTGGAGACTATAACAAACTTCCTCGCATTCAGGACTCTTTGGACAGTTCAGAACCCTGCCTACCAGTGACGTCATCGTTAGGCGGGGTTTTTGTTACGTTTTTCAAACAAGATTCCATGTTTTCTTTTTTCTGTTTCATGCGAGAACAATGGCTTCCATTATAGTATGCTAACTTTCCAGGAATAGAAAGCCTGCGGTTTCTATTAGCTTGGATTCCCCATTGATGATGTCACTGGTAGGCAGGTTTCTGAACTGTCCACAGCCCTCCTCTGAGACACAGACAAGCACTGTAGACAAACATGGCACCATATTACCATGAGCATTAGTGAGGGCAAATCACTAGGTTGAAAGATAAGAAGATAGGTTGAAAATGGGTGATGTTGTAAAATAAATATGAGTACTGAGGTCTAAAGAGTGCTTATCAGCTGGTCAAATTAAAGTTTTGAGAAGAACAGTGTAGCTAAGCACAGCTATGTTGACAGTGGGAGCTCATATAAAGTTGATGCTGCATCTACTCAGATAAACCTATCAGGAAAAGTTGGTTAGCAACCCAAAGTGAGACAGAGGCAGAGTTCACACTGACTGTGTGTGTGTGTGTGTGTGTGTGTGTGTGTGTGTGTGTGTGTGTGAGAGAGAGAGTGTGTGTGTGTCTTGCAGCTACGTCTCTAGCGGACTTGAGCAACGAGAGGCACCGCCGAGCGAGCCGGAGCGCCAAACGTTGCAAAGTTATGTACCGATAGGAACACAATCGTGAATGATCACCCCTGCTAGGCAGTGCCAGTGCAGAGAACTATATTTTCTACCACGGAGGAAAGCCAGGCAGTGCTATCCTCCTAGAATGTGACGCAGTGACTAGGGGTGAAGGAGTTCCGCGTGCGTCACAGAAGGGGGGCGTTGAGGCGGCGACATCTGAGGTGACCTCCCCCTACTTCTGAGTAAGACCTTCAGACGCTCTAGAGTCTAGAGGTCTCTCCTTTCTTTTTTTTCTAATGGTTTGTGATGTTCTGTTGCATCTGTCCTCTGGAGATTAGCTTCCCTCAACAGCTAGAAGTCTCACTTTTTCGGGGAGATTTTCTTTCAAGAAAACTGAAGATAATGTGCAAAGAAAGACAACTTTAGTCTTCAAAGCCAAACACTGGTGTTTGTAGCTGCACCATCAGACCTCATATCAGTTGATTGGATTAGAGATGCAAAGAGAGCTGGGGGGCGAGAGAGAGAGAGCTTGAGGGAGGGGGAGGGGGCGGGGGGGAGAGAGAGCGTGAGAGTGCGAGAGAGAGAGATAGAAACAGGGTTGAGAGAGTGAGAGGAGTGAGGGAGAGAGAAACGGGGGGTTAAGAGAGAGAGGGGGTGAGGGAGAAAGCAAGAGAGAGAGAGAGAGAGAGAGAGAGACTTGTTTTCCCACATCACTAGCTGATGGAGAGATCAAGGGAGAAAGAAAGGGAAGGAAAAGAGGGAGAGAGGGGGGATGGTAGAGAGATAGACAGAAAGAAAGGGGGGTAGAGAGTGAGAGAAGAGAGAGGGGGGTTAGAGAGAGAGAGGGAGGGGGTAAAGTGGTGGAGCGATAGAACACTATAAAAGTCCCATTAAGCTCTCAGTGCTGATTGCTCTACAATTAAATGTCCATTTTCTCTGCCTGCCTAGATCAACTTGGCACCTCCACTCAACAGTTGGATTTCCATGTGTGTGTGTGTGTGTGTGTGTGTGTGTGTGTGTGTGTGTGTGTGTGTGTGTGTGTGTGTGTGTGTGTGTGTGTGTGTGTGTGTGTGTGTGTGTGTGTGTGTGTGTGTGTGGGGTGTGTGGTGTGAGTGTGAGTGTGTGTGGGCGCGCATGCATGCGTACGTGCGTGCGTGTGGCACATGGTGTAACACGCCACACAGCAAACTCCTGAATGTTAATTCAACTCAGAGATGCGACAATGGACCCACAAGGGTCAGAGTTAAATTAAAACCCAGCATGTTTCAGTGCAGTCGTTAAGTCAGAGTGATGCTCTCTCTCCCTCCCTCCCTCTCTCTCTCACGCACGCACGCACACACACGCACGCGCTCACACAGCAGGCCGTGACATTGATTTCAGGACAGAATCAGTTAAGTGAATGTAAAGTCAACAGCTCTGCGGTTCGATCCCCGCCGTGCTCTTTTAACCAGCGAGCCTTTCACCACGGAAGACCCCGCGGCGGGGGGTCCGCTTTCAGACGCTTTCGCTCTGCAATGAGGGGAGAAGCGAATGATTAGCAGCCAGCGGTGGTGGACAGTAACTAAGTATTCACTTGTATTTGAGTATGTTTTGTTTGTTATCTGTACTCCACATATTGTTGTTGTCGGGCAGAAACCTTTAACTTTAACTTTCTTCTTTTTTTGGTGAATTAATGTCTTTCTTTCTCATACAATATAGTGTTGCACAAAAATAGCAAAACATAGCAGATCTACAAGCTCAAACTGTGACGCGTTGTGAGCTTGTAGATCTGCTATTTCTTGTTATTTGGTCATTTGAATCCCGAAATGTAACCGTTTCGGACGTATGAGGCTTCTGCCCGACAGCAACAATATTATTACTTTTGACTCTATTTCTATATATCCCCTTCCTATATTTCTAGGAAGGGGAAAACATATATTATGAATTAACCACTTAAGCCCCAGTGACCCCAGTGATCCCAGTACATTCTCTGTATGGTGTCAGGACCTGCACTCAATGACCCCATCCCATGTTACACCAATTATACGCTGGCATGTCCCAGGACACCCCTTAGGGTGATGTAAGGACCCCTGCCACACACAATAACCCCCCCGCCCTCCTCTGAACATTACATTAATTCCAATGATTTCATTCCGGCATGTCCATCGACAGCCTCTGAACGACCCCGTTAAATATTAAACCCTGTTATACTGTGTTGACCGGGGTCCCACGGGGGTCTTCCCCCCCCCCCCCACGAGCTTGTAGATCGGACAATTTTGCTGCACGTTCGCCTATTATATCGCTTGCCCTAGAATAGGGATGTGAGGGTTCATGCGGTTATTATATTCAGACATGGCCTCTAGAGGTCGTTTCTATATGCTACTGGGGACCACTGTGGATATACAGTGGTTGTACCTTCAAAGTGTCAGGGGTGGTGCCTCTCTGGTGCCTCTGTGGTACCACCTACTTTTGTGGTACCACTTTTTTCTATGTGGTGCCACTAGATGGCGGTAGAGAGCAACTAATGGCCAGACACAGGCATGTTGTGTCTATTTGAGACAGGGCTGCTTCCAGTCAACAGATAGAAGCTGCAATTGAAGCTGAACTTGTTGAGAAGTGAAACAAATAATTGTATGGGTTATATTATCAAGATGTATTTTGGTAAATTGCACTCAGTGGGCTATTAAATATAACCCTCAGGAATGAAACATTAAAAAAAAAACATTTTACTTAAGTAATAGTAGCAATACCACAATATAAAAATACTCTATTACATCTAAAAGGCCTGTGTTCAAAATGTTACTTGAGTAAAAGTACAAAAGTATTGGCATCAAAATATACTTAAAGTACCAAAAGTTAAAGTACTAAAATGTTTTAAAGTAACCGATCTACAAGCTTGTAGATCGGCTATTTTCAAATGGTATAAAATAGGGCTAAAGTGGTTAATGTATATGTTTTATAATATAACAATTTATATCTGCAAAGTAACTAAAGTTTTCAAACAATTGTAGTGGAGTAAAAGTACAATATTTGCCCCTGCAGATGTAGTGGAGTAGAAGTAAAAGTAATAAAGTATTGGCATCAAAATATACTTAAAGTACCAAAAGTAAAAGTACTAAAATGTTTTGAAAGTAGAAAAAAATGGATTGGAAGAGGGACAGAGAGAGAGAGAGAGAGAGAGGGGGGGGGGGGGGGGGGGGGGGGGTTACATTATTTGAGGTAAGGGGGAAGGGATCTAGAAGTGAATTGATCTACCAAGCCAAAACAGGTTATGCTAATGCACACATCCTGCCAAGGAGTCTGTCTGGTCTCCCAAAAACATGTTCTTGACAGTGAAAATCATATACTGTATTTGAACAGAGCTGCAAGAACTTTTTCAAGTTAAAGTTATTGTTACTGTTATATTAGCCCTTTAAAGTTGTTTCAATGGTTACATTGAGTGAGGCCTGCAGTGTTTAAACTGGTACACAGGATTGCTTTGGTTTTTGGATTGGATGATTGCAAAAGAGATTGTTTCTTTATAACAAATATGTTTATTACATTAAAGAATATTAGCCAAACCAACCACATAAAAAGAGTTTGTGTGTGTGTGTGTGTGTGTGTGTGTGTGTGTGTGTGTGTGTGTGTGTGTGTGTGTGTGTGTGTGTGTGTGTGTGTGTGTGTGTGTGTGTGTGTGTGTGTGTGTGTGTGTGTGTGTGAGTGTCTCTGACTATCGTTGTAGACAGACTATTGTCAACTATCTGAGATAATGATTTTCACTGTCAAGAACATGTTTTTGGGAGACCAGACAGACTCCTTGGCAGGATGTGTAAATTAGCATAACCTGTTTTGGCTTGGTAGATCAATTCACTTCTATATCCCTTCCCCCTCAAATCATCATCTATGTGTGTCTCTCTCTCTCTCTCTCTCTCTCTCTCTCTCTCTCTCTCTCTCTCTCTCTCTCTCTCTCTCTCTCTCTCTCTCTCTCTCTCTCTCTCTCTTTCTTCCAATGTCAATGAAAATAGCCGATCTACAAGCTTTTAGATTGACTACTTTCAAACATTCTAGTACTTTTACTTTTGGTACTTTAAGTATATTTTGATGACAATACTTTTGTACTTTTACTCAAGTAACACTTCTCTGTTTCAGCTGAAGTGAGATGCCCCTTCTGTGTGTAGTGCTTTGTGATCTGATACAGCTATCACATCAACTATACCAATAGTGTAGTGGTTAATGAAAGGGATCTGTAAAGTTGGAGGTTGGGGTACGATTCCCACTTGGGTCGCCTAGAACCTTATGAAAAATGATGGTGTTTTTTACTTTACTGGAGTATTACTGTACTTTTACTTCCACTCCACTACATCTGCAGGGGCAAATATTGTACTTTTACTCCACTACAATTGTTTGAAAACTTTAGTTACTTTGCAGATATAAATTGTTATATTATAAAACATATACATTAACTACTTTAGCCCTATTTTATACCATTTGAAAATAGCCGATCTACAAGCTTGTAGATCGGTTACTTTGAAACATTTTAGTACTTTTACTTTTGGTACTTTAAGTATATTTTGATGCAAATACTTTTGTACTTTTACTCAAGTAACATTTTGAACACAGGCCTTTTGGTTGTAATAGAGTATTTTCATATTGTGGTATTGCTACTTTTACTTTAGTAAAATTTCTGTGCACTTCTTCCACCATGAAACACAGTTGTGTTTAAACAAACAATTGCTTTTGAATTCATCCTAAGGACTATGCATTATTTTCTATGTTTACAAAAAATAAAAATAACAATCACTTTTAAATGCATTCACCCTTCCCCTGCTGCTAATAATGTATACTGTTCAAGGACTCACATGCGCCACATCGTGGGCGATCAGCCACACTACACCTTAAAAAAAGGTGTCAAATGTGGCACCACCAAGTAGTGGTGGTACCACAGTGGCACCACAGAGGCACTCAGATGGTATTACTGCCATTCTCAAGTGCTAACCACTGTATACCTGTATCATCTGTGGACATAGCTCATACATGGGCAACTGGCGGCCCGGGGGGCCACATGCGGCCCCCACCTTCACTTAATGCGGCCCGCAGGTTCATATCAGAATACTGATATATTATTGATATAATCTGTTACAATTCCAAACATGCAAACATGATCCGCTTTAATTACTTCAGTCTATATTAGGTAGCTTAATGACCAGTATTACAATTCTATTGTCTTTTTTATGTCCAATGTATTTAAAGTTCATAAAGTATAAGTATTTGAAATATAATTAAAAAAATACTTTTCAGGATTCCAATTCAAACATAGCAAATAAAGAAATCTGGATTCCAATTAAAAAATAACAAAAAATAGCCGATCTACAAGCTCAAAACGCGTCGCAGAGCGACGCGTTTTGAGCTTGTAGAACGGCTATTTTTGCTACTTTTGTGTGACATAGAATGGCGAAGTACGGCATTCATTTACGAAAAAAAGTTAAAATATGGAGATAAGAGGCTTCTGCCCGACAGTATAACAATGTGGCCCCTGTGGAGTGAGTGTGGAAATATAGTGGCCCTCTCCATCATCAAAGTTGCATCACCCCTGCTGTAGATATATACCTGTGCCATCTGTGAACCCTAACATTGCACCCCGTTTTATTTATGTCCCGTCTGTGTAGACGAATCCACAGAACGCTCCGCTGGCCGCAATCATCATAACTCTCATCTCTTGGTGCTGTCATCCACTCCCATGGCTTTTCCTACCACTGCTATGCCGATGACACCCAGCTGATCCTCTCATTCCCCCCCTCTGACACACAAGTGGAGGCACGCATTGCTGCTTGTCTGGCTGACATCTCGGAGTGGATGTCGACAAACCACCTGAAGCTCAACTTGGACAAGACCGAGCTGATGTTCATCCCGGGGAAGGGCTGTCCTCACCGAGACATGGCCATCACCATTGAGAATGCTGTGGTGACGTCAACTCGGACTGCGAAGAATCTGGGTGTGACCCTGGACGATCAACTGTCGTTCTCGGCTAACATCGCATCAGTGACACGGTCCTGCAGATTCCTCCTCTACAACATCAGGAGGATTCGCCCCTTCCTCACGGAGAAAACAGCCCAGGTGCTCATCCAGGCTCTTGTCATCTCCCGCCTGGACTACTGCAACTCCCTCCTTGCTGGTGCTCCGGCATCAGCCATCAGACCTCTGGAGCTTGTTCAGAAAGCTGCGGCTCGTCTGGTGTTCAACCGCCCCAAGTTCTCCCACACAACTATCCTTCTCCGTTCTCTGCACTGGCTCCCCGTAGCAGCTCGCATTCAGTTTAAAACCCTGGTGCTAGCCTATAGAGCAGTGAAAGGAACAGCTCCTTCTTACCTCCGGGTTTTGGTCAATGCCCACACCCCTGCCCGACCACTCCGGTCTGCCACCTCGGGGCGACTGACTCCCTCGCCACTCAACGGTCCTTCTGGTCGATCGACACGGTCACGGCTTTTTTCTGTTCTGGCCCCACAGTGGTGGAATGAACTTCCCACTGATGTCAGGACAGCAGAGTCACTGCCCATCTTTCGCCGCAGGCTGAAAACCCACCTCTTCAGGAAACACTATCCTTCCTCTTTGCCTGGCCTACTTGTTGTTAACTAGTTGTACGAACTCTTGTTTTATTCTTGTATTGTTTTATTGGATCTTGTTTAGTCGATACACTTATTTGTTTTAGCTCGTGCTCATTTGATTTTGCCATTTTTGCTTGTTTTTGCAGGAAATGTACTTAAAACTTCTGGTGATTAGTAGTTTTCGTTCCCTACCTATGTTGAATACACTTATTGTAAGTCGCTTTGGATAAAAGCGTCTGCTAAATGACTGTAATGTAATGTAATAACTGCTGTGTCAGAATGCACATACCGCAGCAGGAGTCTGACACCGCAGCGCTCTGTGGATTGGTCTATAGTCATGTGAAGTTCATACATGGAAGGGTTTTGACATTAACCTGGACAGAAAAGCGGTTGAAGTTGAAGATGGAAGGAAGGAAGGATATGAAGTTGTCATTATTATTGTTGTTGTTGTTGTTGTTTGATTCTCCATCTGTGAAAGAAAGGCAATGTTATTGTACTGTATAGAGTACAGAAGTCCTGACGTCACTCGTTCATCCCCCTGGGTGGCGGAAGTCATTTCTCTATGGAGAATGTACATTGGGTCATCTTAGAATCGTCTCGTATAAGAATTGTGGTTGAAAAATAAACAAACTGTCTCTGCGATATTGTCAGGGAGGAGGTTCTGTATCGTTTATGATAGTTAGTCACTCATATTTGTCTGTTTCTGGAGAAAATTTAGCTAATTCGCCGGAAGTAAAATTTGCGCTTTCTCACCGTCAGTTGATGTAGTTTGATGTTATGAAGACCTGTCTGTAGATCAGCTATTTTCACAATATTTATCTGTGGAACCGAGGTCAAACAACATTGTATGCCTCTACTCCTACAATTCCAAGTGCTTGTCAGGGTGGGGGGTCGCCAGTTCAAATATGATTAATTTGGGGGGGTCCCCAGTTCAAATCTGATTAATTTGGGGGGTCCCCAGTTCAAATCTGATTAATTTGGGGGGGTCCCCAGTTCAAATATGATAAGAAAGGGGGGGGGGGGGTGATGCCCCATATTATAGTCTGGGTGGGTGTGCATGTCTTGCATTAACTCTTGACCTATAGGGGAGCAGGGTGGGGCTGATTGCTCATTGGAGGTGCCTCCAGGAGGCTATAAAAGCCCCGCCCTGGCCAGTCTCTGGGAGAAGCCTGAGAAGAGCAGACCTGTCTCCACCAGCGCCTGAACCCCCCATTCTCCATGCCACTATCATTATTATGTTCTTACTTACCATCCACACACCTCGCACCACACCATGCCCCACACATCCACATCTACACTACTGATTCACTGACTAACACACCTCATAGGATCCTTACAATGTTTTGTTCACCCTTCGTTAGTTCTTTGTTATCAGGCCTTGTTTAATAAATATGTATTTGCTTTATACCAGGGGTCTTCAACAGGGGGTCCGGGACCCCTAGGGGGTCCTCAGAGTTACTACAGGGGGTCCGCCAAATCTTTGTGTGATATGATTATTGTTTTTTTACCTTAACCACTTGAACCCTTTAGCATCCCTTTTTCTGAGGAGAACTTTAGCCAAAATAGCTGCGAGGCGTTGTGAGCTTGTAGATCGGCTTTTTTTTGAGGTTTGGTGTCCGTTTAACGACTGACGTTGGATAGTTGAACATTGAGGAATGGTTTGGTCTATAAAAAGCATTCGGCGTGTCAGGGAAACCAAAGCCACAGTGTGGTCCAGACAGTGGCTTGTACAGCTGGCGTATAAAACGACCCGCTAATTGAACGCGGTTTACAGAGCATGACGTCATTATCCATGTGACTGAGTGAGCCCCACACCTAAACACAACATGGCCTCTCAGAAAAAAACACACGAACCAAACGGAACCATGATAAAAAAAACATGTGTTTGACAAAATTGGAACTGCAACACTATCAACATGAAGCTGATAAATGTGTACTCTCCTGATTGGCTAGAAATGTTGCCACCTATACCTGAAAATGTATGTTCAGTTTATTAAAGAGCTGGAGAGACATGGGAGACCCCTGTTAGTGAACAAACACTCTATAGCAATGATTATCAGAATATAGTGCTTTAACCTTTTTTAAAAATCACTTTGTTTTAACCAAGAAATCACTTACCCTACCTTCAAGTAATGTTGAGGTAGATTTACTTTACTTGAGTATTTCCTCATTTGTTTATACTTAACTTCTACTATCTCAAAGGCACATATTGTACTTTCTACTCCATTAATCATTTGATAACTTTAATTCAATTCACTTAAAGTTGTCTCAAGACACTTTACATGTAGAGAAGAGACCCGACAATCCCACCCTGAGCAAGCAATTTTGTGACAGTGGCATCGGAAAAACTCCCTCTTAACTGGAAGAAACGTCAGGCAGACCCTAGGCTCTAGCTAGGGTGGCGGCCTTCTGCCTCGACCGTGTCGGGGGAAAGAAGAGAGAGGGAGGGAGAGACAGATGAGAGAAAGAAAGAGATACAGTAGAAGTAGTACTGTAGTACTTTAGTTACAAGTTACTTTGTAGATTTAGTTTATTTAATACAAAACATGCAAGAACCACTTATCCTATAGTTTCATACTTAGGCTATTTGAAAATATCTAATAACAACGGGTCACATCGCAACACTTTGTGAGCTTGTTGGTGTCAGTACTATTACTTGGGTAATGTAAGCATATTTGAATGACCAATAGCCTGCTCTTTGCAGTTTTATTCAAGTAAAATATTGAATACAGGCCCTTTTTTTAAACTTATAAAACGTATAAACCACGGTTTATGTGTAGTTAGGGAGGCGGAATGGAAAGACAGATGGGGAGCAGGCAGAGGTAAACAACAGATATATGAGAGAGCAACACATTCTCACTCCCAACTAGTCACTTAATGAAGAACCGTCAGTAGCCCCTAAACGTCCGAATATGAAGGTCCTGGTTCCCCTAAAAGTCCGATTTTGCAGTCCTGGTTATTTCTCCCTAACGCCCTAAAAAGTCCAAACGGGACTATGTCGTTTGCGCATGCGCAAATGAACGTTCAACATAGTGTGATGGGTGTGGTGGATTGCTCCATTTACAACGCTAACGTCCAGGTCATAAACGATCAGATTTCAAATATGAAGTGCTTAACTAAAGGCCACGGATGTTATAATTGTGTACGTTCCAGCTTGAGTACCCATATCTTCCGTATTGTTCAATAAAAAGCCTTTTAATCCGATCGACGGCCATTTTCTCCGTCTTTTCATCAGCTTTCAACTATGCGATCCTATCGGTCGGGAGGTGTATTGCACATTATAACTCTATGCGAAAATGGCCGACGATCGGATTAAAATGCTTTTTATCCAACAATACGGAAGATATGGGTACTCATGCTGAAACGTCGGCATGTATAACATCCTGGGCATTTAGGTAAGCACTTCATATTTTAAATCTGAACGTTTGTGTAGACGTTACAGTTGTAAATTGAGCAATTCATCACACCAGGTTGAAGAATGTCCATGACCGTCATCTTTCAGGCCTACCGCTGATAACCATTAGCACATTGGTTCTCAAAGTGGGGTCCGGGGACCCCCAGGGGTACTTGAGGGGGTTCCAGGGGGTCCCCAGCTAAATGATGGACAGGGACCAAATGGACCGTCTGTGGATGCGTCTGTAACTCTGAGAGTGTACAAATGTAACCAAATGGACCCTAACAGGTCCATTTGGTTCCATTTGTACACTCTCAGAGTTAAATTAACATTGATTTTACAATATGAATGTGGGTCCCAGAGACCTACATGCCATTAAATGGGGGTCCGTAGCCTAATGTATGTCAAACTGGGGGTCCTTGAAATTAAAATGGTTGAAATCACTGCTAGAGAGCCGTAAAAATCTTCTCTTATGGGGGTCCCTGGCTTATCTTTTGAAATGGGGGTCCGCGGTCTAATAAGTGTCTATTTGGGGGTCCTTGGCACGAAAAAGTTTGAGAACCATTGCATTAGCACATGAAGTCAATTCATTGTTTAATTTCAAATAAGTTTAATTTCACTTATACCACTTCATTCTGTTGATGTTTCTATTTTACTGCTACAGCAATTCATCACAAGGCTTTTTCTTTACTATTTAGCATAAATATAGTCCTGGTTATTTCTCCCTGGTTATTTGCCCCCCCCCCTCCCCCTTTTTTGTACATACGTTTTATTTTATTTTGATCATGTTTTGTTTTGTATATATTTCATTATTTTCTCATGACCTTTTTTGTACATAATGGTATATATTTTTTTCCCCTCTGTATTCTTATGTTGATTTTTGAACTGTTTGGTTGCTACTATATATGTCTATGAAATTAATTCAAGGACCCCAATGGAAACAAGCCCGCAAGGACTTTTTTGGCCGGACCTTTTAGACAAAAGCATTATAAATGTAACTGTGTTGTTTTACATTCTTTTGCCTAATAAAAATGTCAATCAATCAATTCAATCAATCAATCCCTAACGCCCTAAAAAGTCCAAACGGGACTATGTGGTTTGCGCATGTGCAAAGGAACGTTCAACATGGTGTGGTGGGTGTGGTGGGGATTGCTCCATTTACAACGCTAACGTCCAGGTCATAAACGATCAGATTTCAAATATGAAGTGCTTAACTAAAGGCCATGGATGTTAAAATGGTGTACGTTCCAGCTTGAGTACCCATATCTTCAGTATTGTTCAATAAAAAGCCTTTTAATCCGATCGACGGCCATTTTCTCCGTCTTTTCATCAGCTTTCAACTATGCGATCCTATCGGTTGGGAGGTGTATTGCACATTATAACTCTATACGAAAATGGCAGCCAATCGGATTAAAATGCTTTTTATTGAACAACACGGAATATACGGGTATTTTTGAGGGATCGTATATAATTTTAACGTCCGTGGCCATGGGGTAAGCACTTTATAGTTGAAATCTAGACGTTTATGTA
Source organism: Gymnoscopelus microlampas (assembly GCF_963454915.1). Lineage (NCBI taxonomy): Eukaryota > Metazoa > Chordata > Actinopteri > Myctophiformes > Myctophidae > Gymnoscopelus > Gymnoscopelus microlampas. The sequence continues at coordinate 43,217,243 of NC_139957.1, read as the reverse complement.
GATGTACGGGCCGTAAATGGAAAAAGTGCAAACATCAGGTTGAAGTGTCATGATATGAAATCTATCTATCTACATTGGACTGACACAACGTGAGCTAAGAGACGTGGTTTAAATGCAACATAACACACATCACCACCCAAACAAACCTGGAAATATTCTGTGCATTTTCATATTTTGTTGATCATTTTTCGATAAGTGTTTGTTGAGAACGAGAGATTTGTTTAACTTTTCCAACCCCGTGACGTCACGTCAGATTACTTCCGCATTCCGCGTGTTCGTACTCATGCCTCTGTCAGTGTCAATAAAGATCTGACAAAACAAATGTTTTATGATCTATCTAAACGTTCAAATGTTTTAAAAAGGTGCTGACCCTATGGCCACGGATGTTACAATTATGTGCGGGCCCTTAAAAGTACCCGTATCTTCCGTATTGTTTAATAAAAAGCATTTTAATCTGATTGGTGGCCATTTTATCAGAGAGTTGTAATGTTGCGTGAGTGCAGTACACCTTTCAACCCATAGGGTCAGGTGAAAACATATGGAGAAAATGGCCAGCAATTGGATTAAAAGGCTTTTTATTGAACATTACAAAAGATAAAGGTACTTTTGAGAACCCATACATGATTTTAACATCTGTGGCCATGAGTTAATAATTTTATATTTAAAGTGTGAAGAGTTATGTTGATGTACAGGCTGTAAATGCAGAAGTGCAAACACCAGGTTAAAGTTTCGCCATGACTGCCATAATGTATTATGGTTTCCAAGTGCTATACTGCCACCGGACAAACATTAAAACAGATCAAATAATTAAAATATTTTTTTATTGTTTTTTAACACCCTCCCTCACTAATTGGATGACGCTGAGTCGAATCGTGGGTTACATCAATAGTCTACAATTTTTCAATTAGAAGTTATAGATTTTTGAAATATAAAGTTAAGCTTTTCTCATATTTTTCAAAAATATTTTTTTTTTAATTAAAAAACACATTTTCAGACTCAGAAAAGGACGTTGAATTGAATGGGATAGGTCTCGATTTTTTTTAACTTTTGGGAAAGTGGTTTAAACAAGCGTTAAATTGTCATAAACGTGAGGCTTTTTTCACAAAAATATTTTTTTTATTTTTTTATTTTTTCGACCCTTCCAACCGCTTACTGAGATGATTTCGAGTCGAATGGTAGGTTACATCAATAGTCTAGAATTCTTTAATAAGAAGTTATTGATTTTTGAAATAGTTCAAGGTTTAGCTTTTCTCACATTTTTTTTAAAATATTTTTTTTTAATATTAAAAAACACCTTTTCAGACTCAAAAAAGGACGCTGAATCGAATGAGATACGTCTCGATTTTTGTAAACTTTGGGAAAGTGTTTTTGTCAAACATTGATTTGTACGTGCGGTATCGAGCACCTAATCTGTGATAAATCAATGGAGATATTTTTTAAAAATCTGAAACTTCTCTCCATCCATGTTGAGAGTAAGCCGGATTTATTGGAACCAATCCTGATTTTTTCTGACACTGATAAGTTCAAAAGTTCACCGAAAAGACTGCAAAGGTCGACGCGGCCGAAACAATTGCATTTGTTTTAATATCTCAAATACGATAAGGACTTATAGTCCAATGTTTGGATATGTTGTTCAACTTGCCAAGACGCACGCATGGATATCTTGTTTGTCCCTAACCGACATTTTTACCAATTTCTGAATTTGGCTCTCAGTATGGGTGAACGTTCTACGACTCCATGTACCTTATGTCATTGTCAGAAGCAAACGTTAGAAGTGTCGTAGCGGGACAAACAAGACATCCATACGTGCGTCTCGGCGAGCTGTACAACATATCCGAACGACGGATTCTAAAAACGTATCGTTAAGGAGATATGTCGTGTTATTTTGCGAAATAAGTTGAGATTAGTCCCCAGCCATTTAAGGAGAACGGTAAGGCCGTGTGCGAGAAGAGTTATACGAGCACGTTCGGGGTGGCGCGCTGATGCATATACTGGTGTCCGATTTTGTTTTTACTATTTTTGAACAGTTTTTCGCTATTATCTCAGCCACTAGGGGGCGAAAACACAATCGGACAACGGATTCCGTATCTGTTAATCAGCCCAAACGCGCCAATATAAGTTTCCTCACACGAGGACATGTGGTTGCGAAAGCTAGGGTTACGCGCTTTCTCGATTAACTTGGCCACTAGGGGGCGAAAACACGATCGGACAATGGATTATTTATCAGCTCTTCAGCGCGAACGCGCCAATATAAGTTTCCTCTCACACGGACATGTGGTTGCGAAAGCTAGGGTTACGTGCTTTGTTGATTAACTTGGCCACTAGGGGGCGAGAACACGATCGGACAATGGATTAGTTATCAGCTCTTCAGCACGAACGCGCCAATATAAATTTCCTCTCACACAGACATGTGGTTCTGAAAATTAGGGTTACGGTCCTTCTAGAATAACTTGGCCACTAGGGGGGCGCCGAATCGGACAATGGATTATTTATCAGCTCTTCAGCTCAAACGCGCCAATATAACTTTCCTCACACATGTTATTATTATTATTATTATTATTATTACCCTTATTATTATTATTACCCTTATTATTATTATTATTATTATTATTATTCCAGTGTGTTACTGCTCTATACATTACATTATTATTCCAGTGTGTTACTGCTCTACATTCAATTATTACCCTTATTATTATTATTATTACCCTTATTATTTCAGTGTGTTACTGCTCTATAATTACATTATTATTATTATTATGATTATTATTACCCTTATTATTATTATTATTATTATTGGAATACAATACACACAGGGTGCCTTAAATATTATAAAATGAATTACAAAAGCGATATCAGCGTTGCATCATTTCGTTTAAAGTACTGAGAATTGGGAAATACTCCAGTAAAGTAAAAATACCTCAAAATTGTACTTAAGTACAGTACTTGAGTAAATGTACTTAGTTACTTTACACCAACGCCCTATAGAACCACAAACAGCAATTATTTGATCTGTTTTAATGTTGTAATGTTTATGTCCGGTGGCAGTATAGCACTTGGAAACCATAATACATTATGGCAGTCATGGCGAAACTTTAACCTGGTGTTTGCACTTCTGCATTTACAGCCTGTACATCAACATAAATCTTCACACTTTAAATATAAAATTATTAACTCATGGCCACAGATGTTAAAATCATGTATGGGTTCTCAAAAGTACCTCTATCTTTTGTAATGTTCAATAAAAAGCCTTTTAATCCAATTGCTGGCCATTTTCTCCATATGTTTTCACCTGACCCTATGGGTTGAAAGGTGTACTGCACTCACGCAACATTACAACTCTCTGATAAAATGGCCACCAATCAGATTAAAATGCTTTTTATTAAACAATACGGAAGATACGGGTACTTTTAAGGGCCCACACATAATTGTAACATCCGTGGCCATAGGGTCAGCACCTTTTTAAAACATTTGAACGTTTAGATAGATCATAAAACATTTGTTTTGTCAGATCTTTATTGACACTGACAGAGACATGAGTACGAACACGCGGAATGCGGAAGTAATCTGACGTGACGTCACGGGGTTGGAAAAGTTAAACAAATCTCTCGTTCTCAACAAACACTTATCGAAAAATGATCAACAAAATATGAAAATGCACAGAATATTTCCAGGTTTGTTTGGGTGGTGATGTGTGTTATGTTGCATTTAAACCACGTCTCTTAGCTCACGTTGTGTCAGTCCAATGTAGATAGATAGATTTCATATCATGACACTTCAACCTGATGTTTGCACTTTTTCCATTTACGGCCCGTACATCTACATAAACGTCTAGATTTCAACTATAAAGTGCTTACCCCATGGCCACGGACGTTAAAATTATGTACGATCCCTCAAAAATACCCGTATATTCCGTGTTGTTCAATAAAAAGCATTTTAATCCGATTGGCTGCCATTTTCGTATAGAGTTATAATGTGCAATACACCTCCCAACCGATAGGATCGCGTAGTTGAAAGCTGATGAAAAGACGGAGAAAATGGCCGTCGATCGGATTAAAAGGCTTTTTATTGAACAATACTGAAGATATGGGTACTCAAGCTGGAACGCACACAATTATAACATCCGTGGCCTTTAGTTAAGCACTTCATATTTGAAATCTGATCGTTTATGACCTGGACGTTAGCGTTGTAAATGGAGCAATCCCCACCACACCCACCACACCATGTTGAACGTTCCTTTGCACATGCGCAAACCACATAGTCCCGTTTGGACTTTTTAGGGCGTTAGGGAGAAATAACCAGGACTATATTTATGCTAAATAGTAAAGAAAAAGCCTTGTGATGAATTGCTGTAGCAGTAAAATAGAAACAACAGAATGAAGTGGTATAAGTGAAATTAAACTTATTTGAAATTAAACAATGAATTGACTTCATGTGCTAATGCAATGGTTCTCAAACTTTTTCGTGCCAAGGACCCCCAAATAGACACTTATTAGACCGCGGACCCCCATTTCAAAAGATAAGCCAGGGACCCCCATAAGAGAAGATTTTTACGGCTCTCTAGCAGTGATTTCAACCATTTTAATTTCAAGGACCCCCAGTTTGACATGCATTAGGCTACGGACCCCCATTTAATGGCATGTAGGTCTCTGGGACCCACATTCATATTGTAAAATCAATGTTAATTTAACTCTGAGAGTGTACAAATGGAACCAAATGGACCCGTTAGGGTCCATTTGGTTACATTTGTACACTCTCAGAGTTACAGACGCATAAGGGTCCATTTGGTCCCTGTCCATCATTTAGCTGGGGACCCCCTGGAACCCCCTCAAGTACCCCTGGGGGTCCCCGGACCCCACTTTGAGAACCAATGTGCTAATGGTTATCAGCGGTAGGCCTGAAAGATGACGGTCATGGACATTCTTCAACCTGGTGTGATGAATTGCTCAATTTACAACTGTAACGTCTACACAAACGTTCAGATTTCAAATATGAAGTGCTTACCTAAATGCCCAGGATGTTATACATGCCGACGTTTCAGCATGAGTACCCATATCTTCCGTATTGTTGGATAAAAAGCATTTTAATCCGATCGTCGGCCATTTTCGCATAGAGTTATAATGTGCAATACACCTCCCGACCGATAGGATCGCATAGTTGAAAGCTGATGAAAAGACGGAGAAAATGGCCGTCGATCGGATTAAAAGGCTTTTTATTGAACAATACGGAAGATATGGGTACTCAAGCTGGAACGTACACAATTATAACATCCGTGGCCTTTAGTTAAGCACTTCATATTTGAAATCTGATCGTTTATGACCTGGACGTTAGCGTTGTAAATGGAGCAATCCACCACACCCATCACACTATGTTGAACGTTCATTTGCGCATGCGCAAACGACATAGTCCCGTTTGGACTTTTTAGGGCGTTAGGGAGAAATAACCAGGACTGCAAAATCGGACTTTTAGGGGAACCAGGACCTTCATAATCGGACGTTTAGGGGCTACTGACGGTTCTTCATTAAGTGACTAGTTGGGAGTGAGAATGTGTTGGAGAGAGAGAGAGAGAGAGAGAGAGAGAGAGAGAGAGAGAGAGAGAGAGAGAGAGAGAGAGAGAGAGAGAGAGAGAGAGAGAGAGAGAATACACCAACCACTTCATCAACCTAAAGCCTCATTGTCTGGTAAATGCAGAGAAAGCCAGGTTGGGAAACCGGAGTCCATTACAGTTTAATTATGTCTCATTAAAGTCAAGAATTAGCTCATTTAGGCAGGTAATGTGGAGTGGGTGTTTTGATTTAAAGGAAAAAAAAGAAAATGTCGGTTTTCATCTGATTCTTTCTGGGCCTGCAGTGCAGGAGCTCTCTCTGCCAAATGGAAGATATTATGTATATTATCCCACCTTCATTCTCTAGATTGTCGTCGACTGTCCTCATATGACCAAGACTGCGGTGGTGGAAAGTAACTAAGTACATTTACTTAAGTACTGTACTAGATACAAGGTTTTCTGCCCGACAGTGACGCTATGAGCTCTTGATAAGATTACTGTTAAGTACAATTCCATGCACACCATTGACCCAATATGAACCCAATTAAAACACACCCATGAAATCACATTCCAGTTTGTCATTTCCTGGAAAACGATAAGAAAAAGAGAAAATAAAGTGTTGATTGATGACTCATCCTCCATACAGGGGGCTTATGCTAATTTTGGCGTCCAATTAAAGTATTTATGTCCTTCCCCTATTTTCGATCAATTCGGCTAGTCAGTGGTGGCCACCAGCTGATTTGTTTTGGGGGGTTTCTGACGGGGAGCTTGACATTCCCAGCTCACTTTGCTAGGCTGGGATGACTCAGGTTAGAGGACAGGATACAGCGCCTTGCAATGGGCCAGGGGCCAGTTGCACCACCTCACACTAAGTTCAAACTTAGCCTAGTTATAGCTTAAACGGCTATTTTTTTTTAAATCGTGAAAATGTGTGCAAATCTTTAAAAAAATATATATTTTTTTAACATTTGTAAAATATTTTTGTGGACCCCCAGATGCAAAGATTTGAGTTACAAATGTTCACTTTAAAAATATGTATTCAAAGATTTGCACAAATTTTCACGATTTTTCAAAAAACATTGCAGATCTACAAGCTCATAGCGCGGCACTCGGTGCCGCGCTATGAGCTTGTAGATCTCCTGCGCTTGTTTTTAATAGCCAAATAAATCTAAAATGACAGAGATGAGTCCCCGGATTGAATGGGTTAAGCTATAACTAGGCTAAGTTTGAACTTATAGTGTGAGGTGGTGGTGCAACTGGCTCCTGCTGGTCTCCAAGATACTCAGGGGACCAGTGCCAGAGTACCTGTCAAACTACTTCGCTAGAGAGGGAGTTCCACTGATCTCGTACCCCTCAGATTCGGCACAAACACGGGGTTGAATGCATTCTACCATTCTGCCACCAAAATGTGGAACGCCTTACCACCTGCCATCAAACTACGCGACTCCCTGTCCTCACTCAAAACCACCGTAAAAGAGCACCTGTCGCCAATTGCAACATGACCTACTGTACTTAAGTCTTCGATAGCTTGACACCAGAGAGTATCAAATCAAATCAAATCAAACTTTATTTATAGAGCACATTTACAACAATCGAAATTGACCAAAGTGCTGTACATGGTAAGACAAAAAACATCAGTGTGACAACAACAAAGTCACACATCACATACAACAAGAGATCAGGACATGAACTTAAATGTGATTAAAGGCTAAGGAAAAGTGTGTTTTAAGAAGGGATTTAAAAGCCTCAATAGAATTGGCACTTCTAATATAGAAGGGCAGGCTGTTCCAGAGCCTGGGAGCAGCAGCAGCAGCAATGGCGCGGTCACCCCTACTCCTCAGCCCGGTTATGGGAACCTCTAACAGCAACTGGTTGGCTGACCTCAGTGCTCTCTCTGGAATGTAGGGCTCCAAGAGTTCGGACAAGTGTAAAGGGGCCAGGCCGTGCAGAGATTTGTAGGTAAATAAGAGAAGCTTAAAATCTATTCTAGAGTATACCGTCATCAAGTTGAGGGGGTGGGGTGTGTCCTCATCCATTAAGGCCTCTGCCGCTTGAATTAAAGTGACTTGATTGACTGAGATGAAGGCCTGTCTATAGCATCAATATGTATGACATCAGAGATCTCCATATACAGGCATAAAAGGGACACAGACAGATACAGAGATGTGTCGATTTATATTATAATAATAAGTCGGAGCCCTTTGTGAATGATGCGCGTTGGAAACGATGCCTCTTAGGAATGCAAAACCTGTAGCACCTGTCAATTAGTAGTTATATTATATTATTATATATATCACCTCCTTTACCCTTTTTAGGGAGGAGTATGGGCCGCGCTCTAAACGTGCCGGTCAACGGTTTGTGCTGTTGAGTGACGTCACATCAGTGCTCTGTTCAGCTTATATACAAGGCTTTGAAGTCCATCTTCCTTACGGTTATTCATTAGATTTATTCATAGACTAGCAGACGCATCAGAGACAGTGAAATAACTAAGTAAATTCAGACCAGTGTAGTTGTTTAACCTGTGTGTGGTTTAAAGAAAATATATATACTGAGCCGTTTACTTGCTAACGTCAACAAGCTCTGTTTTGTTGATTGTGAGCAGAGCCGTCGAAGTTAGCCATTCAACGTGTTTCAAACGATTGCTTAATCGTTTCCCATCTGTCGTAAATCTGTCACTTCCCTGGGGTTGAGCGTGGTCCTTTCAACGGACCATCTCTCGAGAGACAACTTTAGGACTTGTGCTTCCGTTTGAAATGGACAGCGACATGTTCCCTCAACGCGTGATGGAGCTTTATGCGTTTTTTCTAGAGAAGGTGGAATATGTGATTTCCCATGTACCAGAGGAATGGAAGCCGCCGGTGGGGGAAAGCTTGTACGGCTGCTCTTGGCAACAAGCGGTCATCGTCACAGCGCTGGCGGGAGTGATCAGCTTCATGCTTTTCTTCTGGAAGATGGTGTCGGCCGCAAAGAGTAAACGAAAACACGTCGCGGACGAAACGGCGCGGCTCAACCACAAAATCGATACCCTCACAAAAGAAAAAGATGAAGCCGTCTCCAAGATGTCGGACCTCCAGAAGCAGATTGAAGAGCTGATGGAAGAAAAGCAAAAACTGTCAGAGGTGAAGGACAGCTGGGCCCTGCAAAGGCACCTGGAACTAGAGGAGGATGGCAAGGTTCTGGAGGCCAGGGGGAAAAGGTTCCTTGAAGAAGAGAAGGGAAATGCCCTTGATACCGAGACATCTGGAACGTACCAACATCTCCTGCAGCAGAGACTGACCAGGCAGGAGCTGGAGCACCTTCACAAGCAGGAGCTGGAGCACCGTAACAAGCAGGAGGCTCTGCTTTCCGAGGCGAGGAGCAAGGCTTTGGGGGCGGAGGAGGAGGTCCGAGTCCTACGACAACGCATCGGCGAAATGGAGGAGCAGATGAAGAAGACAGAGGAGGTCCATAAAGAGAAGATACAAGAGCAGGAAAGGGCGTTTGAATCGCTCAAAACGCATTCGAACTGGGTGCACTCTCTGGACCAAGAGAAGCTCAAAACATCCAAGCTGCGCGAAGTAGTGGCACTGCTCACCACCCAGCTGAACGAGCAGCGCGCTGCTCAGTCCAGGCCCGGCTCTGGAAACCCAGGTGATTGGTACGGCGGGCCCTCGGAACACCCTCGGTGTCCCCATCCTGTTCCTGAGAGGAGGAGAATCGACATCTCTGCGCCTGCCAACATGGATGCTTCTGGCTCTGGGTCCTCCATAGCCGCTCTGGACTCACCCCCATCTCAACCCCGGGACCATCCAGCTAACCTTGAACACCACGACCCTCCGCTGCCTCCTGGTCCCCAGGGCCGTGTCCAACCTCCTCCTGGGCCCCACAGATCGGTACACTTTGACCAGGGACCCCATGGCCCCAACCAGGGGGCCCTCCGGCCCTACTACCCGCCCAGGGCCGGGTCCCACGGCCGACCTCACGGGCCTCCACTACCAGCCAACGGACACCAGGCAGGTATGCCCATGCCAACGCCTGGATCGATGGGAGGAGAATTCGCACCTCGCCCATCCAACTATCACACATTACGACCGAGACCTGGCCCTGACCCTCGAGGTCCACCACCACCTCCTCGTCCTCATTCTGCCCCAATGCGTCCTCCACATGGTGACGGAGGCCCCATGCGACCACATACACCTTTTCCTCATGACACACGCTTCCCTCCACCTCCTCCTCCACCACACTTTTGTCCACCTCCACCTCCCGATTTTGCGCATTTCCACGGCTACCAACCAGCAGCGCACCTTCCACCAGGAGGTACGCCGATCCATCACGGTGGAGCTTTTCCTCAGGGTCCCCACGAAGTCCCCCAAAATGCCATGGGAGCGCATACCGTCAATGGACAGAGGCACAACTTGGCCATGAATCCCGACTCAACCCCAGGACCACGTGACCAAGGCTTCCAGCCATCAGCACACCATCCGCCACCAATACGTGCCGGTACACCATTCCACCACAGTGGCACTTTTTCTCAGGCTCCTTCTGAGGGCCCCCTAAATGCTGTGGGGCCACATAATGTCGCTGGACAGGGGCAGGACTTTGTAACGAAGCCCAACGCAACCCCTTCAGGACTCATTCATGTCAGTGTAGGAGTGTAGCTCAGCCCTGAAGCCAAAAAGCCTACCACCCCCTCGCCAAAGGGGGGGATTCCCTCTTGGCCTAGTGTAGATGTTTGGTCTCCCACACAGGAGCAATAGGAGATAAAAGGAAAGAACAAGGCCCAGAGATGAAGAGAAAGAGAACAGAGATAAGTTTCATAATGGGTTTTTCTTTCGTCTTTTTTTCACGGTGTGGCTCTGCAGGAGTCTAGCCGTCCATAAGAGGGTTGTGTGTCTGTATAGTTAGTATGTCTGTCTGTGTTTATTTCCTGAGCTCCTTCGCACACCGCTGCACCGATCAGCACCATGAGTTCTTGTGCACACTGCCATTAGGCCAGAGAAGTACTTCAGGCATTTGCGGCCCTATTCTGGGCGCCGTCTTACCCATTATCCCTAAACTTCTTTGCCATTTTTTACTATTTTGAAAAACATTTTCAAATAGTTGAAATAGCAAATCTACAAGCTCACAATGTGTCGATGTAGATTGGCTATTTTGAGCCTCTCAAAATAGCATTGACCACGCCTCCAGGTCTTAAGTTAAGACCTGGTATAAAGACGCGCAAAATAGGGCCCACTATGTCATAGACGACACTATGTCATAGATGAGTGATGTCACGGGCTGGCCACATGAAGTCAGAGATCCACATTAGAGTCACGCCGTTCCCATGTGGATCCTGAAATCCCATGATTAAATAGCAGATGTGCAAGCTCGCAGTGTGACACGAAGTGACACACTGCAAGCTTGTAGATCTACTAATTTTGAATAGCCAACGTATAAAATATGGATAAAGTGATTAAAATGATTCTTTTAATGTGGACCCCCTGGAATCCCCCCCCCCCCCCTCGCAACACTGAACCTTATCCTTGTCTTGTACACCCTACAGTGGCATGATGCAACTCACACACCTGTGTGAATGGATTCTACTTGAAAATTAATCATATCTCCATCTCCCATCAGCTGCTAAACACACTCACTGATTGGATGCACCACATTGATTTTCCCCTGGGAGAAAATACCAGCAGCATGCATGCACTGCCAACTGTGTTCCCATTGATTTGTAATAATAATTGTGTAATGCATTTTTTTTTTTTGCATAATCCCATAGGCTCTGAGAAGTGTATTTATTTGTGTTGACAGCGAACAAAATGCTCCATGAATCTCCGTCCCTGACTGAGGAACGGTGGTGGTAAGAGTACAAAATGTATTTGTACTTAAGTAAAAGTTTCAATACTGCAATACTCTGTTACAAGTAAAAGTAGAAAAACATTTTGGTATCGAAATGTACTTTAAGTACCAAAAGTAGAAAGTACTCATTATGCAGAATGTCAATGTCCCATTTCACAAGTTTTCAAATGTATAAAATGTATGAAAATCTTTTGAAAATAGCAGATCCACAAGCTCACAACACATTGCTTTTCGACGTGTCGTGAGCTTGAAGATCTGCAATTTTCAAATCGCCGGAATGTATATACAGGGGGAAAAGTGGTTGCTGTATGTTTTGTAATAATAATCAAAATCTAGAAAGTAACCAGTAACTAAAGTTTTCAAATAATTGTAGTGGAGTAAAAAGAACAATATTTGCCTCCGACATACATGTAGTGGAGTTGAAGTAAAAGTATTGACAATTGGAAATGCTCCAGTAAAGTAAAAGTATCTTAACATTGTACTTAAGTACAGTACTTGAGTAAATGTTGTGGCAAACCAGGGGAAGCTCAGCCTCAGATGTCAGTCAAGCCCGGGTTGGGCCAGGTAATAGAGGGCGTATACTTTCCTGTCCAGGTCCTGCAGCCAATAGCTAGCTGGCTGTGGTCACACCTGCAGCCCATCTGACAATCAGTCAGCTGAGTACTTAAATCACCAGCTCCCAGGCCTCTGGTCAGTCAGTTGAAGCCAGACAGCAAGCAGGCAACACTCATTCTGTCACGAGTGGAAGGATGTCAGTGCGAGCCACCAGGAGCCTGTTGCACACTAAGTTCAAACTTTGCCTAGTTATAGCTTAACCAATTCAATCCGGGACCATCTCTGTTATTTTAGATTTATTTGGCTATTCAAAAATAGCAGATATACAAGCTCATAGTGCGGCACCGAGTGCTGCGCTATGAGCTCGTAGAACTGCTATTTTTTGAAAAATCGTGAAAATGTGTGCAAATCTTTGAATATATGTATTTTAAAAAATACATATATTTAAAGATTTGCACAAATGTTCACATTTAAAAAATAAATTGCAGATCTACAAGCTCATAGCGCGGCACTCGGTGCCGTGCTATGAGCTTGTATATCTGCTATTTTTGAATAGCCAAAGATATCTAAAATAACACAGATACTTCCCCGGCTAAATGGCTTTTTAAAAAGCCATTTAAGCTATAACTAGGCTAAATTTGAACTTAGTGTAAGGTGGTGCAACTGGCCCCCAGATCTCCAACACCGTGGAGGAAACCAGGGTTCCCCCCGCAGAGCAGTGACTATATGGAATCTATAGTCACTGCTCTATCTCTGCTCTGCCCACAGGACAGCAGAGCCCCCCATGTGTAGCATAGGCTGAGAGCCACAGCCCCAAGACGAGAAGTCTCCTACGCTTGGGTTTTGACCCGCCACCCCTTTTCCCCCAACCTTTTTGAATAAAGACCATTTAAACTCATTAAGTGCCAGACTTATTTCTGGCTGTGTTGTCCCTGTGCCAGGGCCAAAAATACATTGTACACAGGAGCCGAGATGTAGCCTTTTTAAGTAATAAGAAGTGAATGGAGCAGCAAATCTTCAAATCATGATATCTTGGGTTCTGAAAAAAACAAATATATATATAATATATAAAAAATAATTGACGTTTTAGACGTCCATGGCACTCTGAGCTTATGATATATTGGACGTCTTAGACGTCCATGGCACTGAATGACCACATCTGACTATGTTTCCTATTTTGTTGTGAATCTCACCTCCACTACCCCTGGGTTGCCACAATGTACTTAGTTACTTTACACCACTGCTGAGAAAGCCACCGAACTGAATGTTGTGATGTGGATTTGCAATCGCAGCCAACCCCCCCTCCGCCCCCCGCCCCCCCCCCCCCCCTCCGTCCCAATAAGGTTTAAAAATGTAAACAGAGTGAAAATTCATCTGTCGTAAACAGCTCAATAAAATGAATCGTCCTGGTATTACATGGATTAAACTTTTATAGCTGTGTGGGTGTGAGAGAGACAGAGAGAGAGAGAGAGAGAAACCCCACAAACACTGTGAATGTGTACCTGCGTGCGTGCGTGCTAAAAAACTGAGCTGATCACATTACAACTATAGCCTGCAATTGCATTAGCAAGACAAGCAACATTTAGCAGCCATAACCACCAAAAATAAATCTGCAAAAGTTACAGTAAGCAGAATTTTGTAGCAAGCAGCATTTATTGAAGGTTGGCAGATTACAAAGTGTGAGCTTTTGAGCATGCAGTATTTCATTCTTATTGAAATGAATTTATCTGACCATCGACCCAGAGACTTGAGAGGAGCAGAGGGAAAAAGCAGTGGGAATAACTTAAGCCAGGGGTCTTCAATGTTTTCAAGCCAAGGACCCCCTAGCTGAGAGAGGGATGAAGCAGGGACCCCCTACTATTGTATAAAATTGTGTTTCAGATTAAATGTTTTTTTTACTTGGTCTGCTATTTTTTCCCTCTACACCTATAGCCTCTTTGCCAAAAATAGCCGATCTACAAGCTCTCAACGCCTCGCAGCGCGAGGCGTTGAGAGCTTGTAGATCTGCTATTTTCCGCTAGATCTGCTATTTTCCCCTCAGAAAAGGAATTTTAGGGTTCAAGTGGTTAATGTAAAAAAAAACTAAATCCTATCACACAAAGATTTGGCGGACCCCCTATAGTAGCTCTGAGGACCCCCTAGGGGTCCCCGGACCCCCTGTTGAAGACCCCTGACTTAAGCAGTGCTGCGGTTGTAGCCGCGTCAATGCGGAGGGCGTGACCAGTCTAGACGCTTGGAGAAAGGCCGCAGTTTCAGCAGATCTCACGTAGCTTTGCGGCGAACCATAGTCTCTGGTCATTGGTTTGCCACCATCAATGAGGAACAGAGGGGGTCATTTGGAGCAGATGCAGGCCGGGTTGACAGGGAGCTCAACATCGAATTCCCGGATTGAATGGGTTTTCTTTTCCTTTCTTTTTCCTTTATTTATTCAGGGAAGCCCATTGAGAGAGCAAGCTCTCTTTTTCAAGGACGCCCTGATAACAACATATGAAATGCATACATAATGAGAAACAATAACAAACATTTGAATCACATTACAATGTCACAGATAAACATAGTGTTACATGAAACAGGTGCAGTCACTTTGTACTGTGTCCTCAAGAAGCACCCTGAATGTCTCTATTGAGACCAATCGCACCAGTTTCAAAGAGTCCTGAAGTTTTTCCATTTGTGTGGAGCATAATACATGGAAGCAGTTTTTCCTCGTTCACTGCTCTTACGTGGACTGGTATATCTAATGTGTGTTTGTGAACGTGTTGAATGTCCAGTAACCTTTGGTTCCAAAAGCAAGGATAGGTATAAAGGAAGTTTACCACACAAAACCCACTCACCCACAAACACATGATAGAGATACAAAGAAGTAGTGCATCAAATAGTCATTTATAGTCGGACTAATATTATGCTGACAAGATTTCACCCAGAATCTCACTGCCCTAATTATGGATATGGGGAATTGTTTCTCTGTGACTGATGAGTATCTGAAGATGCGCTTTTTTGTGTGATCCAGCTTTTGTGTGATCCAGATTTTTGTGTGATCCAGATTTTAAAGAACCCTCGAGTCTGTCTCTCTTTCTCTCTCTCTGAACAGTGTGTTTAGTGCGTAGGGGTCTTATCAGACCGCCTGTCTCCTTGCGTTGCACATTATTATTTATACATCGGCTGTTCCAAAGCCATATGAAGCACATTATCACTGCAGACAAACACATAAAAACCTCCAGACATTGTTTTATTAATGCACAGAGACGCCTCTCCGTTTGATAACACATGACAGCTCCTGAGAGACGTTAAGACAGAAGAGACAGTGAGAGAGAGAGAGAGAGAGATAGACAGACAGACAGACCACATTACAAACCTCTCCATCAGAGGTCCTGTAAGATGTCAAACTAGCGAGAGTAACCCCTCCTGTATAAATAAAAAGAAGCAAATTAGACCCAGGCAACTACTGCCCTATTTCTATTCTATGTTCTATCTCGGAGGTTATAGAGAGGTTACTATCTTACTGAAGAAAAAAAACGAATGTACATATTCAATCTGGCTTCAGAACATCTCATTCCACTTGACACCTGCCTTCTCTATTTAACTGACTACATCAAACGTGGGGTGAACTCGGGCAAGTACTGCGGCATGGTCATGCTGGACCTCCAAAAGGCATTTGACACTGTACATCACACTATACCGATTGATAAGTTGAAGGCATTCGGGTTTCTATAGTGCATCAGCGAACTGGATGAAATCCTATCTGGAGGGTAGAGAACAGGAGCTGGACGTGAACAGAACCCTGCCCCCCCCCCCCCCCCCCCCCCCCCCCCACCCCTCCCCCCCCTCCCACTGAGCTTCAGTGTTCCTCAAGGAAGCATACTAGAGCCTTTACTGTACCTAATATCTATGTTAACGACATGACATCATCATGTGACTGCAATCTGTTCTTGTTTGCGGATGACTCGGCACTCCTGGTCTCGGGCAAGGACAAATTGCAGGTTGAAAAAGCCCTTAGCTCTGAACTCTGTAAAATCCCCCCCCCCCCCCCTCCCCAAGGACCAATCTTTGAGAACAACTGCTGTATAGGCCGGGAAGGAAGAAGACGATAATCTTTTCCTCTGTGCACACTGAGTCGAGCGCTTTTTGTGAGGTAGCTGGTGTGTGTGTGTGTGTGTGTGTGTACGCCCTCCAGCCATGATGTCATGACTCGAGTGAGGGGTTGTTCTGAACCTGTTGACAGTGGGTGTGGGGGGGGGGTGATGATGATGAAGGTGATGATGACAGCTCTCATTCTGTTCACCAGCATCATCCCATGGCTTGTAGGTTTTCACTGCAATGGAAGAAGAGCTCAGGATAATCCCTCTATAGTTGTCAGTCTTTGTACGATCCCCCGCTATTTGGGGGGATTAGGCACTATTAGAGAGAGAGAGAGAGAGAGGGGGGGGGGGGGGGGTGGGGGGGCAGTGGAAGAACGGATGAGAGAAACTCATGAGTGTATTTTCATTGTTGTTCATTTAAATGTGTTACTCATCTCTCTATAAATGAACAGAATCTCTCTCTGTGTGTCTGTCTCACACATAATCTGAGATGTTCAGAGTGGGAAGACTTTGGGAAAAGTTCAGAGCAGGGGTCTTCAACTGGGGGTCCGGGACCCCTAGGGGGTCCTCAGAGTTACTACATGGTCAGAGTTACTACATGGGGTCTGCCAAATCTTTATGTGATAGGATTTTTTTTTTTTTACCTTAACCACTTGAACCCTAGCATCCTTTTTCTGAGGATAACTTTAGCCAAAAAATAGCAGATCTACAAGCTCACAACGCCTCGCGCTGCGAGGCGTTGTGAGCTTGTAGATCGGCTATTTTTGGCGAAGAGGTGTTTGGTGTAGAGGGAAAAAAAGAGCAGACCAAGAAAACAAAAAAAGTTGAATCTAAAACACAGTGTTATACAATATAGAGGGGGTCCCTGATTCATCTCTCTCTCAGCTAGGGGGTCCTTGGCCTGAAAACGTTGAAGAGTCCTGGTTTAGAGACTTCATAAACATCATTCCCAACAGGGCCTAATGTCTCTCATAGTTCCTTCCCTCTTGAATAAGTCAACAACACGTAATCACAGCATGTCTGTGAAGCTGTCCATGAGTTGAAATGAGAGACATCTCTCTCCTGATTGCAATGAGAAACTCATGAGTTCATTGTCATTGTTGTTCATTTAAATGTATTACTCTCTGTGTGTCTGTCTGTCTCACACATAGTTTGAGAACAGGAGACAGCGATGTTCAGAGTGGGAAGTCGGAAGGATATCAATACATCTACAAATCTCTGTTTGCCTGTGTTCCTTTATGCCCATATACAGATATGTCTGTCTGTCTGTCTGTCTGTCTGTCTGTCTGTCTGTCTGTCTGTCTGTCTGTCTGTCTGTCTGTCTGAGATTGCGTCCGCCCGTCCGTGGCTGGCTGTCTGTCTGGCTGTCTGGCTTTCTGGCCTTACGGTCTCTTTTATGCCCATATATGGAGTTCCCTGATGTCATCAATAACGTCATAACAACGGGTACTTCCTAATTAGGGGGACATGCGTTCCCAACGGGCGT